>NW_027509350.1:0-96336 GCF_048541705.1 Temnothorax americanus
AGAGGGTTAATGTACTCTAATGTATGCAGTAATATCGGGTATTCGTCGGTGTCGTCAAAATAGCCAATTGACATATATATATATGTATATGTATATGTATATGTATATGTATATGTATATGTATATGTATATGTATATGTATATGTATATGTATATGTATATGTATATGTATATGTATATGTATATATATATGTTGTAGGGTTTGTTCCAGGTCCAAATTTTTTTTATAGTTGAACTGCATTTACAAATCTAATGTATAACGTTTACAAAAGGTTATTTTATTATGTATACGATATATCATAAAATAAATAAGAATTTTATATGCGGTGGTTGTTTCCAGGTCTTTTTAATATACTGGAAATTTCCAGGTCTTTTTAATAAACTGGTAATTTCCAGGTCTTTTTAATAAACTGGTAACTTCCAGGTCTTTTTAATAAACTGGTGATTTCCAGGACTTATAAATATTTAAGCAAAAACTGTACAGGGAAAAAGTATATTATTATCTCATACATACAAAAAATTACTAGTCTGGCCATACTTTTGATTAGTTCGCCATTTCTCGTTAAAAGCAAGAGAAACAGAAAAAGGAAAAGATATAAGAGAGGAAGAGAAAGCGATATGAATGTACAGAGATCCTTAACCAGAGATCGGACAATGTGCCGTCGTGGGATCAAACCGGATATGACATTTTTGATGGCGATTTATTTTGACTGTTGAATAAATATTAGAGCTCGGAAAAAGAACCGGATAACCGGGTATCCGCCCGCTTGCCCGTTACCCGTTGTACATGGATCTGGACCGGTTCCGCGGGTATCCGGATAATTCGGGTACCCGTATCGTACGAGTACCCGCATTGTGGGTACCTAACTTAACTCGAATTATCTCTAGGTACCTGCGGAACCTGTTCAGATCTGTATACAACGGGTAACGGGCGAGCTGATGGATCCCCGAATACCTGGGTATTCCGAGCTCGAGTTTTGACGAACACTTATGGCTAGGTCGGCTAGATTTCTTGGTTAGCTTTAAATATCTTTCTCTCTCACACTTCCGATTAGACCCCAAACGACGGAGCCAATCAGAGATCGTTAACGGTTTGTCTGATCTCTGGTTAAGGATCTCTATGAATATCGCTTTCTCTTTTTCTCTTATATCCTTCTGTATCATATGATTTTGACGAAATCGCCTAATGGCCAGACTCTTATTATAGAGTCTCTACAAATATGATCATTCATAATATTAGCTTACCTTACCACAAAATGTTGTTTACATAATTATAAATTATTTACATTCTCATATTGAGATAGTAATTAGTTAGATATTCACATGTACATAAATCATCGTTATACAATTTGATACAGTATTTTTTGGAATGAAAATAGTTTGAGATGACTAATTACAGATTGAAAATGAAATTACTAATTAGAGTGAAACTATGAGTACTAATCATAGTGCTCATAGCTCTTTATTTTTACGCAAATAGGTTCATCAATCTGTAATTATTCATCAATCTTTATTCCCTGTAAAAAAGTACTGCATCAAATTGTTTAACGATGATTTATATATATGAATCTCTAACTAATTACTCTCTCAATATAAGAGAATAAATAATTTACAACTATCAGTTTAAATCCAGTAGATTGCAAGCTTTATTCGTTTGAAAATAAAAATGACGCGTTAATTTGCGATTATAATATAGATTTCTGTACATATTTTTAATGTATTACGTACTTATATCGGCGTGTACAGACTATCGTGAACAGAACATTGTACAAACAAGTCGATATTAGAACTAAAAATCAACACCCATTTACTAAGAACAGTAAACCACTCATACCTTCAATACCCTGGCCATATCTCTACAACAGATACAATTGAAAAACTATAATGATCGAAGGCAAGGTGAAGGCAAAAGAGGCAGATCACCCACTCTTTGGACTGACCGAACTAGGGACCTTCTAAACGTACGGTCCTACCCATTGCGAATCGAGTTTTTTAGATCGTCCTCTTCGTACTGTTTCGTCGTGTAATAATACCTTGTCTCCTATTTTGAATGTTTTCTTCTTGCATTTTTTGTCGAATTGCTGCTTTGCTTTTTCTTTCTCTTCTTTGGTATGTTCTCTCGCGACTTGATTCGTGGCGCGTATTCGTTCTCGTAATTCTTTCGCGTAATCTTCGAACGAATATGTTAGTTTCGGGGGCCTTGTTAGGGCTGTCGGTAGGTTCGCTTGGTGTCCGTAGACAAGTTCGAACGGTGTGAATCCTGTCGTTGTATGAGGCGTCGTATTATACGTGAACATTGCGTAGGGTATCCACTCATCCCAGTCGGTTTGGTCCTTATTTATGTAATGTCTTAGGTACTCTGCCAGAGTACGATGCGATCTTTCCAGCGCTCCATTACTTTCGGGATGATATGCTGTTGTCTGTATTTTTTCGATTTTCAGTAGCTTGCACATGTTCTTAAATATCTCGCTTGTGAAATTTGTTCCTTGGTCCGTGAGAATTTTATCCGGTATTCCGTGTTCTAGGACTACTTTCGTTACAAAGGCTTTTGCTACTGTATTTGCCTCCTGATTTTCTACGGGTACTGCCTTGCTAAACTTCGTTAGATTGTCTTGGAACGTGAGGAGGTATTTATTTCCGTTATTCGTGACTGTTAGTGGGCCTACTATGTCGAGCGCGCATTTTTCGAATGGTCGCTTGGGCGTATCTGTAATAGTCATTGGCATTTTCGTTTTCCTACTCAATTTGTTCTTCTGGCAGTACTCGCATTTATTAATGTAATCTTCTACATACGCCGTAATTCCACGCCAGCTGTGCTGTAATCGGATACGGTTTAGTGTTCGCGTGACTCCTTGGTGCCCTCCCGTAGGCGAGTCGTGATACTCGTAGAGTATTTGCCGCTTTTCCTCCTCCAAATACTCTCTCGGGGGGTCGTCGTCTTGTTGCGTTACATTTATCGCTGATGTTTCGGCTATCGGATTTCGGCTCAATGCATCGGCATTCACGTTGTTTTTTCCTGCTTTATGTACGATCTCGTAATCGTATTCTTCTAGTTTTAGCCTCCATCTTATTAGTCTGGAGCCGGGGTCGTTTACATTAAATAGCCAGATCAATGGTTTGTGATCGGTTATAATTTTAAATCTAACGCCATATAAGTAGGGACGGAAATGTTTTACCGCCCAGACGATTGCTAATAGCTCTTTTTCTGTGGTATTATAATTTTGCTCTGCCTTGCATAATACTCGGCTGGCGTACGCTATCGGTCGGTCTTGGCCTACTGTTCCTTGTGAGAGCACGGCTCCGATGGCGTAATCTGACGCGTCGGTAGTTACCAAGAACTCTTTGCTAAAGTCAGGGTAATTCAATACCGGGGCTGTCGTTAATTTTTCTTTAAGTAGATCAAACGCGTTCTGTTGTTCGATTGACCAATTAAATTTTTCTCCTTTCTTTGTGAGCTTTGTTAGAGGCTTGGCTATCTTTGAGAAGTTTTCGATAAATTTTCTGTAGTATCCGGCTAAACCGATGAAAGATTGTATATCTTTCACTCTTCTCGGGGTCGGAAATTCTTTTACTGCTCCTAACTTAGACGGGTCTGGCGATATTCCGTTTTCGGATATCACATGCCCTAGGTAAATGACCTCTTTTCGTAAAAATGCACATTTGTTCGGTTGTAACTTAAGATTGTATTTTCGTAGTCTGTGCAGTACTGCGATTAACCGCTTAACGTGCTCTGTCAGCGATGCTCCGTATATAACGATGTCATCGATATACACGAAACATTTCAATCCTAACAGTCCGGCTAATACTGCATACATTAATCGCTGAAAGACCGCTGGTGCATTTTTTAAACCGAATGGCATTCTGTTGTGCTCGAAATGTCCGTCTGGAGTCGAAAATGCCGTTTTCTGCTTATGTTCTTCGTGCATCGGGATTTGGTGATATCCCGAGGCTAAATCTAGTACAGAAAAATATTTCGCATTGCCTAGCTGATCAAGTATGTCTGTAATATTTGGCATGGGGAAGGAGTCTCCCATGGTGAGATCGTTCATTTTTCTGAAGTCGATCACTACGCGAAATTTTATTCTGCCGAACGCGTCAGGTTTCTTGGCGACAACTACTATTGGCGCGTTCCACTGGCTTGTGCTCGGACGAATTATGCCGTCGTCCAACATTTTCCGTATTTGTTTCCTTACTTCGGCCTTATGTTTCTCGGGTAACCGGTATGGCTTTACATTTACTGGCGCACTATCGGGTCGTGTATTTATTTCGTGTTTTATTGCTGTAGTGGCGCTTAGTTTATCTCCGTCTAGGTAAAAAACGTCATAAAATTCATCGCAAATTTTTTCTACTGCCTCTCGCTCTTCTGTGTTTAGGTGATCGAGCTGTACTTGGTCGCGCACTTCCTTTTGTCGCTCTGTGACAGTCTCGTATTCTTCATTTGCCTGTAACGTGAGTACGCTCGCGGCGTCGTCCGCCGGCAGGTCTTCTAACGTTACGTGTGGAGTGAGGATCTCCACCGGCTTGTCCGTCACGTTCAATATGCTGACCGGGCAAGTAAATTCGACGGGTTTTACGAGGCAATGCCCGATGAAAACTCCGGGAGCAGGTTCACCGCTTTTCACTATGCCTACCCGGTTATGATCTGTAACGGCTTTCACAATGGTTTCACTGCGGGGAGGTAGATTTATTTTTTGATACGGTCGTAGCTTGAACATGGCTTTGCCTATTTTCAACTGTTTTGACGTGTTTGAGATATCGGCTTTATGTTTAGTTAGGAAGTCGTTCCCTAATATTCCTTCGTATTCGATGGGGAAGTCATCTTTTACTACGTACATTGTGTGACGTATTTTCTTGTTTCCGAGATCTACGGTCGCTTTTATTTTTCCTAGCGTGTGAATTTGGTGTCCTGTTACGCCGATTAATGCCAGTTTCTCCTCTCGCACCATTGTTTTTCCCTTTAGGTTGCCTACTTTAATCAATGTTAGAGTTGCTCCGGAATCCAATAGAAGATTCATTTCTCCTCGTTCCGCTTCCTGTATAGGCAGTGTTATGATATCTAGCGGGCCCTTCTTGTGTTTCTCCGTTACCTGAGACACTCGGTATGTCTCGGCGGCGCGTGCCTTATTTCTTTTCGGCTTCTCTTCCTCCTCGCTACTGCTGTCGGAGGGTGCGTCCTCGCTAGATTCGCTCGCTTTGGTTTTTCTTACTGTGCCTATCGGTGCTTTTTTCGCACTTTTCTGTTTCGGTCGGCGCGGTCGCTCGGATTTCGGCCGTCCGTTTAACGACCAGCACTCGTCGCGCTTGTGCCCTGCTTTCTTGCAGTAGGTACACTCGATTATATTTATGCCACCGGGCTTATCTGCTCGCGGCAGCAGGAATTTATTAGCTTGTTGGCTCATACGGCAATCTCGCCCGTAATGGCCGGTTTTACCACATTTGTAGCATTTTACAGTCGCGTTTCCCGCATTTCGCGCGTTTCCCTGATTAAATCTATTTCTGTTTACTGCTTGTCCGTTCCGCGGGGAGGGGCCTCTAACTTTTTCCTCGGCACTGGCGCCGGTTATTGCCTCCTGTAGGCTTGGATATCGCTGTGCTCGGACCAGCATCTTGATATCATCATGCAGCCCGATTTGGAAGTTATGCAGAGCTTGCATTTTAATACTTTCCAATATCGCTTTTTGCTGCTCTTGTGAGTGCCCTTGGCCTTCTTCCATGGCCTCATACAGTTCTCTCGCGAGCTTCTCGACTCGACGCCCGAATTCCTGCGCGCTTTCTCCCGCTTTTTGTTTTAGCGAGTTGAATTCTAGCTGCAGATGGGTCATGCCGCGTTTTCCGAGATATTCCGTTTCGAGTTCGCGTTTTAGCTGCTCGAAGTCGCGAATATCACGCGTGTCGAAGTCGGTCATTGCCTTGCCCTTGAACTTTGTGCACAAAATTGCTTCTAGGAGCATGGTTTCGTCCGCGGGCTGTATATTTTTCATCGCGTAAGTGCTTGCATTAATAAATTCGCGAACGCGTTCTCGGGATTCTCCGTTCATTTCGGGAATCATGTTACGGGCTTCCTTTAGGCTGAGGAACCCGAGATGGTGCCCTGGCTGACTACGGACGTCGCTGTGCGTTCGTCCGTAGGTCACGTCCAGCGGGCCCTGGCTGGTCCGTACGCGTCGTTCTCGCGCATCGGGGGGGTCGTGAGTGGCGGATTCCATTTGGCTCATGCGTTCCCGTATCTCGCGGATTGCGCGCAGGACTTCTACAGAGCGCTCGAACTCTGCGGCCTCTGTACGGTCCATGCGTTCCTGCATGTCGCGCATCATGCGTAGGACATCGCTGAGCACGGAGCTCATTGCTCCGGGGCTTACCTGCGTCGGCTCGGGGGCTCGACCTTGGTCGCCTTTGGGCGGTTGCCCATATTCCGCGGGTCTAAATCGCTCTATTTCCGCGTTAATTTGCGCCGGGAATATGTCCTCTCGCGGCGCGATGGTCGCGGCAGCTCGTGGCTGGCTCATTCTGTCGGCCCGGGGGGTATAATCCTCTTCCTCGGGGTCGAATATATCGCTTTCGTATGACGTCAGGGAGAATTCTCCTCTTTCTGCGTTTTCGCTCTGAGTGTCGGCCGAGGTGTCCGATCGTGCGTCACCGTCGGTCGGGGGCAATCTGTGTGCGTCACTGTCGCTGCTTGTGTTGTCGACGCTATCTTGTGGGTTTCTGTTCGCGTCGCAAAGACTAGCGTCTAAGAATTCGAATTCGCGTTCTACGATGACGTTAGGATGTAGCTCGAGCACCGGCGAGCTTGCGTCGTCGAGTTGCGCGTCTAAGTTTCTTCGTACGCGATCTAATTCGTCGTTCGCGAGTCGTGTAGCGCGAAAACGATTCCTGATACTATTTTCGATGGCTCGTTGCGCGCGCTCGCTTAACACAAATGATGCGTTGCTGACAGGGGGATGCCGGGACAAGTCGTCCGACATCTATCGGCGCTTATGCTTTAGCGTCCTGAAACGCGAAAATCTTTCGGCGCTTCGCGGTTGTATTGCCTGCAGTCGTGAAAATTTCTCTCGCTATCCGGTTTTTGCTATCGCGGGGTACGCACGCAGAGGTATAACGGTTGCGTCGCGGCGCGTGCCGGTATCGGCTTACAATGGCGTATTGACTTACAGTACCGCCGCGTAGTGCATCGTGACCGCTTTCTGCCGCGTCAAGTCTGACAGGGCCGCTTCACTGCTTCTGCGTTGTCTGCTTTGCTGCGTCCTTGCTGCGCTGCTTCGCTGGCTCGCTGCGTCCCTGCGTCGCTGCGTCGGGCTGGCGAGTCCGTGCGGTAGGTCGGGGCCTCTCCGGTGTCGCTGATAGCACGCGGGGCTACTGCCGTCGTTTCACGCACTCGGGATCCGGCTGGCTTTTCCTCTCCGGGATATTTTACCGCCGTCTAACGATCCGTTCCCTTCGCAGGCGCAATCTGGCAGGACGTCCTCCCGTCCGGTTGGCAGATCCCACCGCTGCCACCAATTGTTGTGCCGTACCTCTGATTCGAGGGATCGGCACGGAGTTCTTTTGGATCCGCCGGGAGGAAGGAGGAATAATGTTGCCAGTGTTTTCTACTTGACGATTATTTTAATAAAAGACCTTTTATTCTTGATACACTTGTTTCGTTGATTTCGTTGCCCTGACTCGCGGGCGTTCTCAATAGGATAGTTTTCGTTGGTCGTGCGCGATTAGCCTTACGTTCTAGACTGCCCGCCGCTTCTCGGAAGGGCGGGCTTTTATCACTCGCGTATTTGCTTCCGCGATGCTGACTTAGCTGTCAGCGCTTTTGCTTCCGGGTGAGTGACCGGGATGCCACTTGCAACACCCGGAATGCCAGCTCAGGTGGATTTGGCAATATTCGGAAGAAGCGCTGGCAGCTAGGTGTCGAAATAACGACACGGCGACTTCCGCCTCACAACAATGCATATTTATATGGATATTTATATTTATATTTATATGGATATATTTAAAAAATTATTGAGATTTATATTTTTAAAACTATTGAGTAAGGTAAAAGTACCAATGCCGGGACATTTAAGAGTAAGTAAATGTACCAGTGCTTAGACACATACTTATGTCTGGATACCTTTAAAAAAATATAAATTTATGGAAATAAACGTTTGGATACTTTAACTTAAGTTTCAAACCACAAGAAAAAATATTTTTATCTTTAATTCGCCTTATACTTATAAATAATAAAGATGTCCAGGTATAGGTACATGTCCGGGCATTGGTACTTTTACCTTATTATATTTCTAAAACTATTGGATATTACATTTCTAGAATTATGATCAAAGCATCTCACTACCAAGTTTTAGAATACATATGTACTTTAAATACAAACAGTGTCACTTTCTTTATCTCTATAAAAAATTTTTCTATTTCCATTTTTTCTTTGTCTGTTAATATGTTACAATACTGTTTTCTGATACATACATTAACTGAATAGCAATAACGTAAATATTTATTCAATCTTCTAACATACATGTGTGAGTGTTAACGGTACAGTATTATTGTTTCTTCAATAAACAGAAATGTAATAAATAGGCGTTCATGATTCCATCACACAATGTTCAACATTATTGTCTCCACTGTTGGAATCTATGTGATAAATTTATCAACGTTTATTTATTAAATTTTTGTTCTTATTGAAAAAGACAATGATTCTATACTGTTAACGTATATGTTAGAAGATTGATTAAATCTTTATGTTGCTGTTCATGTGTGTAACAGAAAGTAGTATTTTTACATTAATACACACACAAAATACTGCATACTGCATTACCTGCATCATTTGCTTAAAAAGTCTAATAATATATAATTCCTATCTGCTGTATCATCTTTACTAATACATTTGTATGTAAAGCAGAATATGGATATATGGTTTAAGTTATACATACATTATTTAAGTAACGCAATGTAAATTACAAATTACGATGCATTCTGTGGTTAATTTACAAAGATTATTTTAAAATAAAGACACACATACACGCACACATACACACGCACATATACATTAGCTGGCTAGGAATATAAATGTTTTATACATTCTTCAAATATGTGTTAAGACTAGAAGCACATTGATTTTTTAATACACAAAGCAACTAATCACAGCAATGATGATGATTCCATAACATTTCACAAGATTCTGAAAGCGGAGACACTAATATTGAACTCTCGCTCAACAGAATCTCATGTTTTGTAAATGGATTTTCTCTTGATATTTGATAACAGCTAAAAAGATCTTTGTTATCATGGATGCGTAGGATATTTCGTTCTCAGCTCCTATAAAAGTAAAATTGACATTTAATAATCTAAATTAAAAGAATTATATATTAGAATTTCAAACAAAGGGTAATTATAGGGTACGTTCCACTTAACGCTCACAACGCTATTAGGATCATTTCATCTTTCTTGTTTTTCAAATGTTAAATAAGGACGAATGATGCTTACAAGCGTTGTGAGCGTTAAGTGGAACGCACCCTATAATTAGTAGAAATGTTATCAGCACTAGTACATATCACTAATAAATACACCTCATTACAGTTTAGTAAACAAATAATGTTAAGATTATAAATTAGAGTCTTCGGAGTAATATGATAATCATTGTACGACTAAAATGAAAAAGGCTAATTAATTATTAGACCATTGCTAAGAACACTGCTATCACTAATGTGCAATCTTAGATTAATAAGTATTAAATGTAGCAAGGAACATTTGTAAATAACAGTAATGAATCTTATTATGTAAAAAGAGGAAGAATTTTGCTTTAAATTACTAATATATGTATGTAACTTACCTCATATTTCGACTAAAGTACACTCCTTCAACACCACTTTGTTTAAAAAACACTGTTTAAAAGTATTAATAATACATTGAAATAAGGTGACAACGTGAGGTTAGAAAACCTCACATTAATCAATTTCATACCAGAGATTATTGGAATATACGTATTTTTATATATGGTTTCGTAGAACTGATTTTTGCTTGATGTGTAATATAGTGATTAAACATCAAGCAGAAATCATACCTACAAATCTATACATTCGTATTATATTTCATTAACCTCTAGTATCGATTGATATGACATATTTTCCATCAACATATAGGCCGATATTCATAGTCGGTTCTTAAGGCCATCACACACAAAATTGCATAGCTTAGCATAAGCGTGGGTGCATCCCGATGGAGAAGAAATAGCGGAACGGAACAGTAACGGAAAAGAGATATGGTGGGGGGTTAACCAATCAGAGTAGTTCCGTTTCAATTCCGTTCCGTTATTTAGTGAGTGGGTTCCCCATGGCACGGAGCTGTTACGGAACGGAAAAGAAACGGAAAAATTTCTAACCTATTCTGTCGAAAGTTCGCAAATAAGTGCAGTGGATCGATCGGTTTGCAACATTTTTATTTTTGCAAATAAAGAGCAATATGTCGTCATCGGTAGGTATTACATGTGAAAATAAAATATATATGTTAAAATCCTATGTTAATATGTTAATGCTAATTAATGTGATATATTTTATTAATTTCCAGAAATTCAAATGTGGATATTGTCGCTGGATTGTTTGGTTCGATGAAGACGGAAAACTTTCACATTCTTGCTTAGCAAATCATGCGAATTTAATAATGGATAAAGATCGAAATCTCTTTATAAATGGTACGTATATTTGTGTACAAGAGAGGCAATATATATTCAATATAACTAATGGTTAGAATATGTAAATGATATATAAACTCGATTATTCTTCGAGCTCAGGGAGAATAATCGACTGTGATTGGTCTATTTTTTTACGGTCTTACGATTATGACTAAAATTTTGTTACGTGTAATGGCCTTAAGAAATCAACAGTATGGATTCGCTTAGGGCCGTGCCTTAAGTTCTTGACTGTGATTGGCTGATTTGTTTACTGCTAACGTCTTACTGCTTAAGTTTTTCTATGTGCCCGGGCCTTATTCCTTTGATTGACTAATATCCCATCTTGAGAGCTCCCACCTGGAGATTAACCATCAGAGTAATTCCGTTTTAGTTCCGTTCCGCTATTTCTCTCTCCATGGGGATGTAGCCTGACCATCCACTGCGCATCCACAGGAATACTTCACCTTTAGGCTGAAATCTCATGGCACGCATTTTCCATGTAACGCATAACCGCGTAACCAATCAGAAGCGCGAATTTGCATAACCGAAAATGCGACTCCCGCCTTATATTTACATCATGAGCGTAAGCATAGCATAAGACCGCTTGGACCAATGAGCATCTTGTGTAAATTAATATGGCGACTTTATGCTGGATGCTCATTGGTTTAGCGGTATTATGATATGCATATGCAGCCTATGCAATTTTGTGTGCGATAGCTCTTACAATTAGGCTGAGTTTCCACTGAGCGCGTCACGCGTCGCGTCGTTTGTCGTTAACCAATCTAGACATTCCGTCACAAATAATGTAATAAAATAAGATGTTTTGATCGGTTGCGATGGATGACGCGACGCGTGACGCGCTCAGTGGAAACTCAGCTTTAAGGCATTACTTAAGACGGTCTTGAAATACGATTTGACTATGAATACCGGCCATAGCGTAACGTACTTCTCTCTCTAAAGTGTCCGGAATTACGGAGAGAGGAAAAGAAAGATAATGATCTTTCCGACCCGAATGTCTCCTAACGGGCACTCTCCTTGCGCGTAAATGGTTTTCTGAACAGCATTATACTTTCCATGCAAAGCGAGGTCCACTCTACCTCTGCTTATAAAGCGAAACGAGGTCTATCATTATATGGTTCGGGTTTTCAACTTTCCAGGCGAAACAAGGTCCACCCTCACCCACCCCTGCCTGCGTTGGCCCCTTTCCCGCTTATATGTGTACTTATATACACATATGTGTACTTATATACACATATCAGCAAATTACTTCCCTTAGCATTGACAAATTCATATATTTTTAACTGTTTTTGTTCATAACTTTTAAATAAGCAAATGACCCCCGATTAAGTTATAAGAAAAAGTTACTCAGGGTCATGTCCTTGACAACATGTTACAAAATTATGGAAATTGGGGGTAGCTCTCTAATACTAAATATTTACCGCATTTTTTCAAATTTTTATGACAATATCTTAGAAATTACAAGCAACCCAAATTTTATCAACAGTTTTCGATTCAGGAAGCAAGAATACATACCCAGCCAGAGATGACCCGTCTTTCGACGTCGAATCGACGTCTAATCGACGTCGAAAGACGGGTCATTTCTGGCTGGGTAAATTTTATCTTTTCCTAATTAATTTCTCGTATAGGCCCTAATTGTGGAGTAGAACCCAATATTTTACTGTCCTTGAAATAAAATTTGAAAAATTAAAATAAATAATTATGCTAATAATTATATATGTGTAGAAATAATTTATTTTAATGTATGTGAAAATATATAATACGTGATTTCTTACTTCTAAAATTACATTATAATGCTTATAGTAATTACTATATGAAATAATAAAACAGGCCTTAATTGTGATAAATAAAGTTTAAGGTTAGGTATCAATGGCATATAAAGACTTCCGCACAACGAAAAGTATAAGGAACAAGAAACAGATATTAGCGATTAGGATTAAAGAATCAAGAATAAAGTTGGATGCACGATAAAAAATACAAACAACAGAAACAGGGAATAACACAGGCAATAGATTTTTAACCTATCGGAAGCCGTGTATTAATGCTATACCAGCTTTATTCCTCATTTCTTATTTCTAATCGCTTTGTTCCTTATATTTTTCATTGTGCGGAGGCCTTAACAATGTGAGCATTCGTAACATAAAGCACGCAAATTTGAATCATAATATTATAATAGAAATACAATTATTATAACATTTTAATTATTTTAGATATGAATAGTTTATAAACTTTGTTTTATGTGGAAAACAAGGATGAGTAGTGAATCTCACTTTGCGTTGTATAAATGTATTTATTAATATATTTTTATAAATCTCATACCAAAAACATTAAGAGACATGGGACAACTTTGCTTTGCATAGAAAGTTGCAAACACATACAATAAAATCACAATTATACAGGTCAAGGTCGTTGGGGCTAGTTTCTCTATACTAAATAATTACTCCCTGTGAAACCCTAAAATCTCTTTTATTTGATACATTTTTCATGATAGTGCTTCTTTATTGCCATGCTTGATTGTTCTGGGACTTTTGAGACACACTGTATATTAAAAGAACAGAAAGTCCTGGAATTCATCAAATTATATATTTTCCATACTTCTAGGGGACGCGTCCTGGAAGTTACTGAATTATATATTTTCCATACTTCCAGGACGCGTCCTGGAAGTTACTGAATTATATATTTTCCATACTTCCAGGACAGTCCTGAGAAAGAGTCCTGGAATTTATCGAATGATATATTTGTGTACTTCCAGGACAGTCCTGGAAATAAACGCACGACATAAAAAATTTCCATGCCTGACCTCAAAGTTACAAAAAGTCCTGGAACTAACCAGTAAACATATAAAATGGTCCTGGAATCCACCCTACGACATATATATATGTATATGTATATGTATATGTACATGTATGTATGACTTTTGTACCTTACCGTGCTCGTAATTGTTACGTAAATGTTCAAGAATTGCAGAATTCCTCCATATGTAGGAGTCGTGTGTTGCACCTGCGTGTCGCGGATTCACGTTGAGAATATTTAAATCAGCATCACAGATCTGCAATATATTACAATATATCAAATTGTTTTTATGATAAATAAGCCTGTATATAATGAAGTCATTCATTTTATGTCCGGTTGCGTATATATTTAACTTACAATTTGCACTTTTTTTGAGTGGAAGCCCTTTCTATTCAAGTAATTATGTTCCTCTTCTGCTGGGGTTATCAACGCAATATGCGTCCCGTCTATTGCGCCTATCGTGCCCGGAAATCCGAATGATTGAAGAAATGTTCTCTTTTTTTCTTCAATGATCCTTCGGTCAGTCGGGAACACAATCCATCTCTGCCCTAGGTGTCTACATATCAAATAAGTCACCATAGCGACATATCCCGACATCGTTGACTGAGCGGTTGGGAACAAAAAATTCTGCCCAATTGACCTCTGGTAGCTTCCTGTAGCATAGAAATGAAGCACAGCCAATATCTTCAATTCTGGAGCTACGGATCTTCCATGTGCAGGGACAGACATATGTGGGCGTAACTCTTCAATGAGGTATTGAACCATTCCCTTATTTAAGCGGAAAAGTTCTATGAATTGTGATTCGCACATAACAAATGGATCACTTGCGTCTCTTAACAAATGCCTCTTATTCCGATATGTTAAAATATCCTGACGCCTATCTTCTTCTATTTCAGCAAAAAATAGGGCATTTAAAATATGCTCTGGAAGCATTTCTGCAATGTACATTTACAGAGATGCAAATTCCAAAATTCACACATATTTTCAGTAGACTTGAAATTTCAATCCTTATTCTTTTACTTGGCTGTGTACAATCATAGAATATAAAAATAATTAATGAAATAATGATATACATACCTATTAAAGTTAACAAAAAAACTCCTCAACAAAATCTTCAATCGTATACTTTGGATAGTCCTATCCAAGTTTTGACGCTTTCAATCCTTTTTTGTTTACTGGGAAGGTGGGGATTTAAATTGTTCCATTTAAATTGGTATATTTAAATTGGTAACCTCTTAAATTTATAATTTTTGTAAAGTTTTTTCTTACTGGAAGTATACGATTGGCCCGGAGCGCGGAAAAATGGCGCGAGGCGCGGCGGCGATATGGATCGCGAAGCGTGGGTAACGCGGTTGAAGCGGGTCGCCGGCCGAGACACACTCGGCGAAGACAGAGAATGCCAGAGGCGCACTATCCTCTTGTCCGGACAGGCTTCGGGTGATTCGGATAACTGCGCAAAGCTGGTCGTTTAGCCGAGACACACTCGGCGAAGACAGAGAATGCCGGAGGCGCACTATCCTCTTGTCCGGACAGGCTTCGGGTGATTCGGATAACTGCGCAAAGCTGGTCGTTTAGCCGAGACACACTCGGCGAAGACAGAGAATGCCAGAGGCGCTCTACCTTACGTTCGGACTGGCTTAGTGCAGGAATCCAGGATGCTTTGGATAATAGAGAGAAGCTGGTCCTTTGCCGAGACACACTCGGCGAAGACAGAGAATGCCAAAGGCGCTCTACCTTACGTTCGGACTGGCTTAGGGCAGGAATTCAGGATCGGTGTTGTCGGAAAGACGGGTGATCGGGAATCGCGTTCTGTGCCAGCGACGCCGGGCTTATATACGCGTCGCGGCGGCGTCGCTGCGGCGTCGCGGCGTGGTGGGGGTAGCGACGGCGATCGCGAGCGCTGGGACGGTGCGGCGGAACGATCGGTGGTTACGGCGTCCCGACGCTGCGATCGCGTTCGGCGGTGTTCGGCCGCCTTCGGCACCGCTCGGCGCGGTGAGGCGGTTGCCGCGTTAAGTCCGTTCGCGTACTTCCTAATATTACATGTTCAAACAATTAAAAATATGGGCACACCGTGCCCGGTCTTCACCCCGCGGGTGGTCGGCGGGGTGGCTTCGGCGAGGTGTTTGCGCCGGAACGATGTATGTTCGGGGGTGCATCGTTACAGTGTTTTATGTAGAAAATAAAATATATCCGTTTCCAGCGAGAAATGACCCGTCTACCCAGCGAGAAATGACCCGTCGAATCAACGTCTAAAGACGTCTAATTAAACGTCTATAGACGTCGATAGACGTCGATTCGACGGGTCATTTCTCGCTGCGTATAAACGTCGATTAGACCTCTATAGACGGGTCATTTCTCGCTGGGGTTATGAAAACATACAATTAAACTCGCGCGAAAAAACGATTGGAAGTAATTGAAAAACTATTCAAATCTAGTATAGTACATTAATCGTTCCAATTTTTTTTACTAATCCAATAGTATTTTTTCTCTAGAAAAACAAAATAATTTATATTTATACTTTTATAACAAGAAAGCACGAAGTTCCCGGACAACAATAATCCAATATACAAAAATATTGGATTTCTTTTATTTAAACAAAGGCCTTGCTGAAGGGAAATTTAATTCCTTACATGGAAAAGAAGACACACAAAAAAAGTGGGCAAAGCTAGCTGCAGAATTAAATAATGTTGAAGGAGCTACAAAAACTGCTGAACAATAGCAAGTGGTACGTGTATAATATTACATTATTCAAAAAAAAAATTTGCGAGTATTTCGCATTAAAAAAATTATTTACATAATAACAAAATGTATTATATAAATAAACAGCATGCACAATTAATTTTAGAGAGTTAATTAACATAGTAAAGGCTGGTTTATGTAGGCCGTAACAGATCGATTTAAGCCGTAAACCCTAACAAATTGACCAATCATAGTCGAATGTAAAAAGAATAATCTGTGATTGGCCAATTTCTTAGGACTTATGGGTTAAATCAACGGTTACGGCCTGCATAAACCAGCCTTAAGGCTAATAGTTTCATTGTTCCTTTTGAAGTAATTTTTATTACAACTTTAGTTATGCATTTAATTTAAATTTGGATTTGGTTATACTTTTTTATAAACAAGAATAAAATAAAAAATAATTGTACATGTTTAGGTATGGAGATACCTAAAAAGTCGTACTTCTCTGAAGGCACGCAATTTGAGAAAAGCCAAGGGAATGACAGGAAACAAGTCCATCAAGCAATCTGCAGAATTATCTGAAATGGAACTGCGAGTTATTGGAATAGTCGGCGTAGAATATATTGAAGGAAGTAAAGATTGTGCTGAAAATATTCCGGAAGAGGAGGTATGTACATATACATATATACGTATACATGTATACATATATATATATGTATATGTGTGTGCGTGTGCGTGTGCGTGTGTGTGTGTGTGTGTGTGTGTGTGCGTGTGTGCGTGTGTGTGTGTGCGTGTGTGTGTGTGTGTGTGCGCGCGTGCGTGTGTGCGCGCGCGCGCGCGCGTGTGTGTGTGTGTGTGTGTGTGTGTACACAGGACAAAATTTTATGGTTGGAGGGGGACGAATAATAGTAAAATTAATTTTTTCGAAAATATATTTATACGTTTATATAAACTGTATATGTTTTGTAAATATTTATTGTAAAATTATTATATATGGAGCATTCAATTAATAACAATTTCAACAATTTGTCTGACAATAGCAGATGAGATTTGAACTATTTAAAAAAATATATCTACCTACATATAATATAAAGTATATAATTGCTTACTACATAATATATGCCTTTTTTCCATGTTTATATAGTCTTTACAAAATGAGCTAATCCGTGGAAATTTGTTAACATTGGAGGACATCCCACAAGTTCGCAATACTCTTCTGCAAGAAAATTTGCAAAAGAGCCCGAAAACGTCGAACGGAGATATAGATAGTCATTTTTATTAATATTAAAAGAGAATAAATTAATAATAAAATAAAAATAAATATGAAAGAGAAAGACTCTATTTTTATAATCGACAAAAATAAATATATTTAACACTTCATAAAAGTAGTATTGAAATGTATCGAGTTGTGTTAGCGCAGATGTGTGTGTATCGCGTGTCGCGCGCGTGTCGCGATGCCGTGTTGCCATGCGAAGAATCTATTAGAGAGTCGATTGTTTAATGACAACAGAACGTTAATTTGTGGAGAGTCGTTTTTTGAAAGCAAGCGAGAAAAGGGCGTTCGTTGCCCAGGGAATAGTAACAGAGAAGCCTTCGAGCCGAGAAGTCGAATTGTAACGTTTCGCATCGTGTGTAGTTTCGGAATTTGAACGAAGCTCAGCCTCAGCGTAGATTGAGCGAGAGTGTTAACGTTCCTTTTGTATCTCTCATATTCTGTTATTCTCATCATATAATAAACATTATACTGTTTTTATATCCTTCAAAACATTGGATACCATCTTTTTTCCTACAAACTTGGGGGCTCGTCCGGGATTGAGAAAGCCAGAACCAGGATTGAGAGAGAAACAAAACTCTATTGGTATGATCTGTGAACGTGTGATGTGCTTGTGAAACCGTACGATGAAAATGGTTGACGATTTCTCAGCGCAAGCGTTGAGAGATAAATGCAAGTCCTTAGGTTTGATTACAACCGGGACAAAAACCGAGTTGTTTAACAGGCTTATGGAAAAAGACCCGAACGGCTCGTGGATTTCGGACAAAGAAAGACGAGAAGATGATGCCCGTGAAACCGATGCAGCCGCTGCTGGAATGCCTTCCGGATCAGTGCAGTGCGATCAACGTGAGTTGGAACTCGCGAGGAAACAAGCAGAGTTAGCCGAACGAGAGCTCGCGTTGGCGCGCAAGGAGATAGAGTTGCTTCATATTCAACAGCGAAATCAGCCAGTGGACGGCAATTCATCGAGAGCGTCGTCGGTAACCGAGTCAAGGCGGCCTAGAACGGACGTTCAAGCTATCGCGGATTTGTTAAGTCCCTTCCATGGAAACAACGACTGCTACCAAACATGGGAACGGCAAATGCAATTATTGAAGACGACATACGAACTTGATGAAAGCGAAGCAAAAATTTTAGTGGGCAAGAGACTGAAAAGCAAGGCGAGCGAGTGGTTCTATCCAAAGCCCGAAATTCTTTAGATGAATCTTGAAGATTTGTTAGCGCAGATGAGAACGATGTTCTTCCATCGACCGAGCAGAGTGGCTTTGCGGAAGAAATTTGAAGAACGTTCCTGGAAACGAGGTGAAAGTTTCAGCGAGTACTTCCATGAGAAAATGGTACTTGCGAATCGAGTACCCATCGGCCTAGAGGACATGGTGGACTATCTCATAGACGGAATTCCGGACCCGACGTTTCGTGATCAGGCGCGCATTCAAAGATTTAATTTGGCAGCCTTGTTACGAAAAACGTTTGACAAAGTAATGTTACGAGGAAAGACGGATAACGGCGCAATCCCAAAGAACGGCGACCAGAAGCGATTTGCCAAGCCCAGCGACGAAGGAGGTGTAGCTACGACTACAACGCAGAAAGACGGCCATCAGAGAAGAAGATGCCATTCCTGTGGTGCAGCGACGCATCTCGCAGCAGAGTGTTCGACGAAAGAAAAAGGCGTAAAGTGTTTCGAGTGCCGTGAGTATGGACATGTGGCCGCGCAGTGTCCAAAAAAACATACTTCGAAAGTCGTGCCGAAAGAAGTGTGTAGCGTGTCGAGATCCGCGCGTAAAAAATATCGAAAGAAAGTTTTAGTAAACGGATTCAAGACCACCGCGTTAATAGACACTGGTATAGATTTGACTTTGATGCGAGAAGACAAGTATATTAAATTAGACTCACCGCCGTTCGAGCAAGGTGAAATACGTTTTCGTGGAGTAGGAGCGCCGAATAACATAACGTTAGGTAGATTTTCCGCGAATTTGGTTGTCGATGATAATAGATTCTCAATAGACATTTATGTAATTCCCGACGATCTAATGCAGCATGAATTATTGATCGGTGCGGATTTTTTGAACACCATAGATCTTAGAGCAAGAGAAGGAGAAGTAACGATTGCGAAAATAGAAAAAACGGTACAAGAGACTGACGTTGTTCCCGAAATCTTAAGTATCGATTACGACTGCGGAATAAACGAAGTTGACGTATTAAATATCGCGAATAAAGAGCATAGGCGCGAAGTTGAAAATTTAATTGAAGCATATAAGCCCGTAAAAACTCGCGACGTATGCATTAAAATAACGATTGTAATCAAGGATGATCAACCTGTGTATCAGCGACCGCGACGATTATCCAAAGCGGAAAAAGACAAAGTAAACGCGCATATTAAAGAATGGTTGCGGGACGACATTATACAGCCATCATTATCTGAGTACGCAAGTCCGGTAATACTAGTTAAGAAAAAAAAACGGCGCGACGCGATTATGTGTAGACTATAAAGAACTTAATACGAAGATTGTGAAAGATCGATTTCCATTACCGCTTATCGAAGATCAAATAGATTCGTTACAAGATGCCAAAATTTTTACCACTCTTGATCTTAAGAACGGATTTTTTCACGTACCACTGGACGAGGACAGTCGTAAATATACCTCATTTATCATACCAGTGCAGATGGGCAATACGAATTTTTAGTAGTTCCTTTCGGATTGTGTAACTCACCCGCAGTTTTTCAAAAATATATTAATGCGGTACTTAGAGTACTTATTCAATCAAATGTTGCTTCGAGTTATATAGATGATGTTATCATTCCGTCGTCAGACGAAGAAGGCTTGAGACAATTAAAGATTGTATTAAAGACAGCCGCTGAATGCGTGCTAATTATTAATTGGAGTAAATGTTGTTTTTTGCAAAAGAGTGTTGAATACTTAGGACATGTTGTCGAGAGCGGAACTATCCGCCCCTCCCCGCGTAAAACGGAAGCTGTGTTGCGATTTCCGGAACCGAGTACTGTAAAGCAGGTGCAAAGTTTTATCGGCCTCACGAGTTATTTTCGAAATTTTATATTAGGATATTCATTGATTGCACGTCCGTTGACGAATTTGTTAAGAGCGAATGTACCGTTTCATTTTGGTGAAAAAGAAAAAACTGCTTTCCGTGAACTTAAAAGGTTATTAAGCGATAAACCGGTATTGCAATTGTACAGCCCGAATCGCGAAACAGAGCTACATACAGACGCATCTAAATACGGGTACGGTGCTATTTTAATGCAACGTAATAGCGACGATCGAATGTTTCACCCAGTGTATTATGCGAGTGGGAAAACCACGGAAGCCGAAGAAAAGTATCATAGCTACGAACTTGAAGTCCTTGCGATAGTGAAAGCATTGCAGAAATTTATAGTCTATGTGTTAGGTATTCCATTTAAAATTGTTACGGATTGTCGCGCGTTTACGTTAACGATGAATAAGAAAAATTTATGTATTAGAGTAGCGAGATGGGCATTGCTTCTCGAGGAATTCTCGTATACGATCGAACATCGGGCAAGGAAAAGCATGACCCATGTAGATGCGCTTAGTCGTAACCCATTACCGAATGTATTTGCGATAGATGAAGACAATGAAGGATTAATTGTTAAATTAAAGAAAGCGCAGAGTAAAGATAGCTGTTCGCGAAATCGCTGATTAATCCCGACGATGGAAGCGGGATGAGAAGGACGCGCGTGGAAGGTGTTCTCTAATTATTCACTTTATCTTTTGTGTAACTCAGACCACAGTCTGAGCCGTCTTTAATATGAGAAGAGATATATACAGTCTGACCTGAGGGTGGTGGGCAGTCTTTCGGATTTTACTAAGCATAAGAAGTCCTTGTATAAGAAGTCTTTGTGTATCGTTCGTGAGTGGGCGAAGCAGTTATATTAATTGCCGTCCTCTTCGATGAATCGCCCGTGAGCCGGTGAGACACGTGGCGGTCGGCACTCGCGCACATGTGAGCCTGAGTCGTCGTGTTGATGTATCCTGAGTAGAGCTGGATGTGTGGTCGCTTTACATGTTGATGCAGTATCTCAGCAGCTGTAATCACTGCGGTGGGCACTTCAATGTGTATAGTCACAATCAAGATGCACAGAGCACACATCGTGCGTCTGATCACTGCGCGGCCATTTACACAATTGCCTCGATCGCGAGGAAAACGTTGGCGATGAGCGCGCCCGTAGGGGCGCGAACTACCGCGGTGATGCGGAGCCGATATCCGATCGATGCTGCCATCTGATCGGGCGGCGCAACGGTAACGGAATCTCGAACAATAGCAAAGTGCGATAAATTATCGATTTAGCGAATCGTGGTTCTACCAAAGATTATATTATGCGTGACGGACTATTATTTAGATTGTGTGATAACGATGTGCGATTAGTGGTACCGAAGCTTATGCAGTTACAAATAATACGGCGAGCTCATGAACAAGGGCATTTCTCGACTAACAAAACAGAGCTGTTAGTAAGAAAAGATTACTGGTTTGCAAATATGCGTGCAAAAATCGAGAAGGTAGTATTTAATTGTGTTGAACGTATTTTAGCGGAACGAAATAAAGGTAAACAAGACGGTTGGCTACATACGATCGATAAAGGCAGTGTACCGTTGGATACTTATCATATCGATCACTTGGGTCCTTTGCCGTCTACGAAAAAGAATTATCGACATATCCTTGTAGTAGTAGACGCGTTCAGTAAATTTGTTTGGTTTTACGCCGTTAAAAGTACATGTTTATCAGACGTAATAGATCGACTTAAAAAACAGGCTGTGATTTTTGGAAATCCGAGACGGATTATTTCTGATAGAGGCACCGCCTTTTCATCTTAGGAGTTTAAAGAATATTGTAAGCAAGAGAATATCGAGCACGTACTTATCACGACTGGCGTACCGCGATCTAATAGTCAAGTAGAAAGAATCAACCGAACTTTGATACCTTTGCTGACTAAATTGACTTCGCCCAAATCAGATGAATGGTTTAAGTATTTAGATATTGCGCAACAGTACATAAATTCGATACCGAGTAGACCGAGTAGAAGCACGGGATTTACACCGTTTAACTTACTTTTAGGAACGCATATGCGCCTTAAGAGTAACCCGCGAGTTAAAGAATTAATTGATTCGGAGTTAGCTACTATTTTTTAGAATGAAAAAGACGAAATACGACTTTTAGCGAAGCAAAATATTCTTAAAGTTCAACAGGAGAATTGGAGATATTACAATAAGAGACGTAAAGAACCCAAGCGATACGAGGAGAACGATTTGGTAGCGATAAAGCGAACTCAATTCGGACCCGGAATGAAATTAATGCCAAAATACTTAGACCCTTATGCTATCAAAAATTGTCTGCGTAATAATAGATATTTAGTGAGTAAGATCGGAGAACATGAAGGTCCCCTACGGACCTCTACGTCAGCGGACCATATGAAACCTTGGGTGGATGATGCGGAGAATTCTGACCAAGAGTAACCACACTTGAGGACAATTGTGATGGCAGAATGGCCGAGTGTAGTATTGAAATGTATCAAGTTGTGTTAGCGCAGATGTGTGTGTATCGCGTGTCGCGCGCGTGTCGCGCGCGTGTCGCGATGCCGTGTTGCCATGCGAAGAATCTATTAGAGAGTCGATTGTCTAATGACAACAGAACGTTAATTTGTGGAGAGTCGTTTTTCGAAAGCAAGCGAGAAAAGGGCGTTCGTTGCCCAGGGAATAGTAACAGAGAAGCCTTCGAGCCGAGAAGTCGAATTGTAACGTTTCGCGTCGTGTGTAGTTTCGGAATTTGAACGAGGCCGAGGCTCAGCCTCAGCGTAGATCGAGCGAGAGTGTTAACGTTCCTTTTGTATCTCTCATATTCTGTTATTCTCATCCTATAATAAACATTATATTGTTTTTATATACTTCGAAACATTGGATACCATCTTTCTTCCTACATAAATTATTACATAAAATCATTGTAATTGTTTTGATTTAAACACAATTATCAATTATATCCTAGTCCAAGAAATTTCCGAAGACTTAACAAGCAGCTTAAAGTCTGGTCTATAATAGGTGTCGTAAGTCGTGAGTCGTAAGAAATTGACCAGTCACAGTTGATTATTCTTCTCAAATTCGACTGTGGTTGGTCAGTTTCTTACGACGCACGACTAACGACCAAATTGTAGACCCGATCTAAGTATCAATGGATCATTATGTCATTATCTTTAGAACCTGAAAATTATTTAAAAAAAAGCATATTTATTGTCACGACTTTTTCACTCCCGGACCGCTCCGGGACGTGGGCCGGATCAAAAGGAGTAAGGAGAGCGGGATGACGGGCCTCTTCGACGATTCCCTCGCACCTCCGACACTTCGCGAAACGAATTTACCGTTGGGCGCCAGACGCGTCAACGCGCGTCCGCGAAATCGTGAAAGAAAACCCAAAAACGAGACGCAAAGCGAGACGTGCGGATGTGCGAGGAATCGGCTAGCTCGACCTAAATATTCCGCAATATTCGGCGGGGTGACACGCCATAAATAAGGTCCCGAACTCAAGCAATTAATAAATCAAAATAACATTTATTCGTTAGAAATTCGCGCGTGAAACAATAAAGGCCGATTTGGCATCGGTCAATCAGACAAATCATATAATCAATCGCGCGAGCGTCAGAAATAAAACAAAAAGAAATAATGGTAGCGCGGACACCAGAATGAACAAAGTACTGCGTTATCGTATAGTAACGCGCAGAAGGCGCGGCGATTAGATCAGAGAGATACAGTATGACGAAACTTACAAGTAATATAGAACATTGACGGTAAACACGAAATAATCACGGAAATAGAAAATAAGATCTCGCAGGACAGATCGCGAAAGGACAATACCTCACGCTCGGATTGCGTGAACTCAACGCCGGGAGTCGCGCGAGAATTCTATCGCCAATTATCTTAAGCCTAACGCAAGTATGGATCGTGGCGTAAGCCACGTCCCAACGTAATGAGGACCGAACGCAACACAATAACGCGAGATTAATTTTGGCGCGATCGCGAAGAGACGCGGAATACTATAACAAACGCGAAAATACGGACTTAATATAACGCGAGAAATGACCAAGGGTAGCGCCAGTCATTCGGGCGAATACAATACACTGTCCTCAGTGATTTCCGAACGCAAAAATGAGACGCCGAGGCACTCGGCGTAGCGCGAAATACTGGAAGGAACGCGAGAAAAAATGTGCGGGATTACCGCGAGCAATAATAACACGCAATCACCGAACAACGCATCCGAACATAACTATCCTAACACGCATGATTCTCTGAGGCAATTAGCCACTCGCAGACGGCCGATTAACGCGAATGAGGTGCCGACGCGGGCTACAATGCAACCTAAGTAATATTGGGTAATCCGATACGCCGTGAACACGGAAGGCGCGAGACACACGAGCGCGGACATTATACGAAACGGACTCGCAGTAACGGATTTTGCCACGAATCTATCGCGATCTCCAGAGGCTCGCAATCGCGTTTTTATCTCAATTCCGCGGCCACGATACCATCCCGAGGCCCTTCGCTCTCGCTGTTGATCGCCATTCGATACGCGGTCTTAAGGGACCGTGCGCGTCGCGATGTTACAACGTTTTCCCGGACGAGAGCGTGCACCGGAGGGCGGCGTCGTGGCTTTACATCCCGATATTAATTACTGCGGGCAACCTCACCGATGTGATGTCTCCTCGTAGGGCTCCTCGCCGTCACTTTGTACGGAGAACCGTCGCAGCGTAACCGATTTTCCCGACTCGGGGTGGCTATATTGCGTATCTTAAAGAGAACGTTCGCACTCGCCGACGGACGACCAGAGAGTGTCTCGCTAGATTCGCTCGATAGCGGAATCGATGCGGCACCCCCTTCCGTAGGGGCGTGCCAATCGAGAGCGAGCTTGCAAGCTCGCGCGATATTCTAAAGCAGGATCGGCGTAAGGTGGATCCTTCGGGGGCGCGCAATGGTCCCTCGGCGGCGCAGCGACTCCTTCAATTTGTCCCTGGGCAGCGGACTGGACTTGGTTCTAGCCGGTGTGCCTCCGGTTTGACCTCGGGGCGGTGATCAGTCACCCCGCGGGCCGGTACTTCGTGAAGGCAGATTGCTGAGGCTGGGTTTTCCCCAGGTACCTGGGGCCCCGCTATCGACGGCCTTGTCCATCGCTGCCCCGTTTGCCGCTTCCGCATGTAGCTTCCGCTCTCGCCACCCCTCCTCGGTCCTTGGTCCTCCCGGACCCTTCTCGTTATCGGTACTCCCTCGAAAACTCGCCGTGGTGTGGGTGAGGCGCCGCGCGCATTATAATTACACATGAAAATAAGAGAATAGTCAAAACGCGGAAACGATATCGATTTTTGGCCTCTGGAGATCTCGTCGTCGCCTCTCTGGCTCGTCCCTGGGCGCAAATTTCCGCGCCTTGTGACGGCGACGGGGCGCTGCCACGAAGCGGCGGGTCGCAACGTCACAACATATACATATATATTCTTTCTAATTTAGGTTGATTATCACATTAGTACTGTAAACTATTTTAATTATTACTTTGTTTTTATAAAAAAATGGATTAATTAATATTTAATACATTATATAGTGGCCCTTAATCTAAATATACTTATTTATATTAATTGTAATATATTATTTATTTACAGTTATTCCTTTAGATACTAACATTGGCATCGACATCGCTACGATTGACGATGTTGTACTTGATGATGGAAGTGCATCCGACAACGATAACATCCTCGTGCAACAAAATCTTCCAATTGTTATTGATGCTGATCCAGAAATTCAACAGACTCTGAAAACTGCTATTGCTTCCTCATACTTGAAGAAACAGACGAAGAAAAAGACTCCATGCATACTTTCTGCTTCCAAGTCATCGGATCTACCAAGTACTACTCGTAACATCGGTTCATCTGTGTTTTCAAGAAGATGTAATAAAGACATAAATAATGTTATATATTAACATTGTACGAAAATTTAGAAAAATTAATAGTTTTCAATTTTTGTACAATAACGTTATAAGATGCCTTTTTTATTACGTGTTTTAATTATTTATGTTAATAATAATGTTTTTTTATATAAAATTGCAGTAAATCGTGTACGAAATTCTACTGAGCAGTTTCATTCATCGAGAGAGCAATTTGAATACATTGCTCAGAAGCAAGCCGATGCTATAATGGTAAGGACCATTCTACAATACGTCGCAATTGCCCCAATTACGAATGATGGCAACTGTTGAAAAGTGTTATTTCCGGTTGCCGATTGCCAGTTGCTGTTATTATAAAATTAAAAGAGCCAACTCTCGTTTGTGGCAATCCTTTGCCAAGCGGAAAGAGTACTTGTCTTTTCAACTAGCAGTTGTCATCCTTCGTGACTGACAACGAGGCGTTTGCGACGTATTGCAGAATGGTCCTAAAAGAAAAATCTCAAAAATCGGAATTAATAAAATTTTTCGAAGTCGTACGTACATAATTGTATATTGTCATCTCTTAAAATATTGTGCAGATACTTGCCGAGGCCTCGAAAGCTCATGCAGAAGCAGCTACGACGAATGCTCTTGCTATGGCAGAAATGGCCAAAGCTGCTACAAAGTTAGCAAATAATGCAGATGTACAGGCTGTGTACGAAACGGATAGGATACGAGTAATGGAGAAAGTAATACAAGTATTGGATAATTTATTGCCAAGCTATATTCACTAAGAAGTAAGAAATATCGTAATTTGTTATAAATTATGAAAGTCATACGATTATTATCTAATAAGTATTACTTAATTTCAGACCGAGTATAGGAAGTAGGATTTGACAAGAGTCAAATGGGACAAATCAATACAATACGTGATATTAACCAAAGAATGTGATGATTTGTATAAAGTATGCACCAAAGTTTTCGTGTTACGTTAAAATATAATATATTATGATTAAATTATGTATTTTATGTTACACTTATATTACATTACAGTAAAATATGTTGCACCTAAATAGTAAATTATATATTTTATAATAAATATAAAATAACGGATTTTATTTTAAAATTTATCTTCCAAACCTTTCCACAATAAGGCGATCTTGAATTCGACGCGCGAGTGCAAGTGGTCGCAAATTATCATCGTCGTCGATGTGAATGCCGGGCACATCTCCATTCGCGTATTCTTCAAACGGATCATCGTCAAGTATACCGCCAGTAATTCGCATGTTGTGTAGAACCGCACACGCATTAACGATTCTTCCTGCAAAGCCAGGCTCAGACTGTAAGACCCTGTGCTTGGAAAGGCATCTCCACGTGCTTTTAAGAACTCCAAACAATCATTCCACGCAATTTCTTGCACTGCATAATGCCCCATTGTAGAAAAATCGTGGAGTTTCTTCAGGCTCATGAGGTAAAGGAGTTAACATCCAAGGTTCTAATGGATATCCTGAGTCACCTGTAAAAAAAACATGTCTAAAATGAAGCGCTTTACCGCAAAAGTGACCAAACTGCCAAAATTCGGCAGTTTAGTTTTCTATTTTAAAGCGTTAATGGTTTCATAAGTTATTAACTTATAAATTATGAAACCATTAACGCTTTAAAATAGGAAACCAAATTGCTGAATTTTGGCAGCTAGGCTACTTTTGCGGTAAACGTTTCAAATATGCAACAAATACAGGCAGTACGAATATAAAGTAAAAAAAAAAAAAAAAAACAGTAGAAAAAGTGATACTGAAATGATTTTTTTTATTTTATATTCCCACCGCATGAGAGATTATACGAATAATCATTTTAACATAAACAAGTTGTTATAAATTATTGTAAAAATATATTTTACTGTTCAATGTATTTGTAATATTGAAACGCGTTGCAAATATGCAGGATACTACTTCAGATTTTAATTTATAAACTTTGAGAATACATAGACACAAGAAAAAAATTATGTATTGTGTATATGTATATATTTAGTTAAAAGTATTTCCATATTTAATTTATGTAATATATGTAATATTTGTTATATCAGATAATTTTTATCATTTAATTATTCTGCCTACAAGTTTGAGGTTATCCTTGGTTACGAAAGCCGCATAACAAATATAACGGTTTTTTAAATGTTATAACGTGTATTAGAAATATTATTATTTATTTGATTTATCTCTTACCTTGTTAAATATGCTGAAATAGCCAGAACATTGTAATTCAAATAATATAATATATTATTAACGAATGTAAAATATCGATAAGCAGTTAACGAGACTTCCAAGGTCCATCGTTAACATAGCGACCGATAGCGACAATTTTCGATACTTAACGATTCGACTTAACGAGAGATGTCGATAACTGCTCGATACAGAATAACCCGTAACGAAAATTGTCGATAAGTACAGTTAACGATAGCGACAATTGTCGATAGCACGTTAGAGAATCCCGGTACAGCTCCCTGCCGTCAATATAACAGGTTAACCTGTATGTAAACACTCACATAAACGTAGTATAAACAGTAAAATAAGGGTATTTATTTAGAATAGCTACTGCACCTCAAATATCGATGAAATTAGGCTTAATCGATTCGTTTTTGCATAAAACGAAAGAATCTGGCAGAAAAATGCGGCGGTCTGCCCTGTGAAGCGAGATATTTAGCGTTAAAGTTGACGACTCTCAGGTTATGAAACCTGTCATACCGACGAGATGTAGCGATTGTGGTAGCGACAGAAACATGCCCCGCGGCCACATGCGCATGCTCCGTGTCCGCACGCGCATGCAAAAGTGCGCGAATTTGAAACGTATGCATACTTATAATGCATAAATATAAATATGTACTTTTTATATACAAACTATTTTCTGCTTTAACAAATTATTTGTTAAATAATTTGTTAAAGCAGAGAATAGTTGGTATATGGAAAGTACATATTTATATTTACAATGAATAGTTGGTATATAAATATGTACTTTTCATATACCAACTATTCTCTGCTTTAACAAACTATTTGTTAAATAATTTGTTAAAGCAGAGAATAGTTGGGGTATGAAAAGTACATATTTATATGTACAATGAATAGTTGGTATATAAATATGTACTTTTCGTATACCAACTATTCTCTGCTTTACAAATTATTTCTGCTACAGATATTATGCGTCGAAGTTAACGAAACAGAAATAATTTGTTAAAGCAGAGAATAGTTGGTATACGAAAAGTACATATTTATATACCAACTATTCATTGTACATATAAATATGTACTTTTCATACCCCAACTATTCTCTGCTTTAACAAATTATTTAACAAATAATTTGTTAAAGCAGAGAAAAGTTCGTATATAAAAAGTACATATTTATATTTATGCATTATAAGTATGCATACGTTTCAAATTCGCGCACTTTTGCATGCGCGTGCGGACACGGAGCATGCGCATGTGGCCACAGAGCTGACAGAGCATGCGCATGTGGCCGCGGGGCATGTTCATGTCGCTACCACAGTCGCTACATCTCGTCGGTATGACAGGTTTCATAACCTGAGAGTCGTCAACTTTAACGTTAAATATCTCGCTTCGTTGGGCAGACCGCCGCATTTTTCTGCCAGATTCTTTCGTTTTATGCAAAAACGAATCGATTAAGCCTAATTTCATCGATATTTGAGGTGCAGTAGCTATTCTAAATAAATACCAAAATAAGTAACAGTAATATATAGAATAAGATAATTATAGGAGATAATTACATAATAAAACAATTACCTTGAATTAATCGTCGCGTCGCGTAAAGAATCACGGTCGGTCTCGCTCCGCGCGTACTACCATGGGTGCGTTCCACTTATCGTTCGCAACGCTCGTGGAATCATTTCATCCTTGTTGTTTGTCAAATGTTAAAGATGAAGTTCAACCATTTTCCACAACACGCTTTACAACCGCAGTACCGCTCTACAACCACGCCGTACAACACTCTTACAACCACTTACGACCACGCTTACGCAATTGTAGAATAGCCTTTAAACAAGGACGAAATGATGCTCGCGAGCGTTGTGAGCGATAAGTGGAACCCAGCCCATGTCTCTCGAGATAGGTTATGACGAACTGACTGACAGCTGACAGCGCGCTAAACGCACTATCTGCACTCGCGCAGTACACACACGTATATGTACATATGTGCATATCCCCTAACATCGCCCCTGGGGGTCGATTCTGGGGGTCAATTCTGTAACTTTCATTATGGTGAAAATGCGAGCCAACTCATAACTTTTAATTCCCTAACTTTCATCATAGTGTAAATGCGAGTTATCTCACGGGAGTTCGTTCGGCAAGAATTTTCTTGTCGAATGGTGAAATCCGGGCGAGAAAACTATGAGATAAAGAGAGAGAGGAGAAAAACCGTGGAAAGTGATCTTGATTTTGTGTGAGTGTAACGGTGTATAAATTATGAAAACAATAATAATGGCAATATATATGGCTGCAATATTGTTATGGTAAATCTGAAGGAGAGCTCCCTCTTCACCGATTTCGCTGAATTTAGACCCAATAATACATGCAACAATGTATTTTGTTGTTTAGAAATTATCGAATATAAAAACGATAAAACTTTAAGGTTTTAGAGATAAATGACGATGAAAAAAATTGGCAAAGTTACACTTTTCGTTTATTCCATAAATATACTAACTTTTGAACAATGCAACTGCAAACGAAAAGAAAAGCACTACAAATCACTACAAACGATTCTGAAAAAGATGGCGCAAGCGGATTTGAAATATCCCCAAAATTGGCAAAGTTGCATTTTTTTGTTTATTGCAAAAATATAATAATTTTTGAACGGTGCAACTACGGACGAAAAAAAAAGCACTACAAACAATTCTGAAAAAGATGGCGCAAGCGAATTTGAGATATCTCCAAAATTGGCAAAGTTACATCTTTTTGTTTATTGCAAAAATATAATAATTTTTGAACGGTGCAATTACAGACGAAAAAAAAGCACTACAAACAACTGCAAACGATTCTGAAGAAGATGGCGCAAGCGGATTTGAGATATCTCAATAAATGACAACGTTAGGTTTTATTTTTTTTTTTATTGTTGTAATTTTTAAACGGTTCGACTACAAACGAAACGAAAAGCACTACAAACAACTACAAACGATTCTAAAGAAGATGGCGCAAGCGGATTTAAGATATCTCAAAGTGAAGTGCGAGTCATTTTTTCAATGTTTATAATTTTTATTGTATTGAACTACAAACGAAATTTTTGTTACTACAAACAACTACAAAAAAAATTCTAACGTTTTTAGTAAAAAAATTAATTTTTTGAAAGTCGGGTGCCAGGTTTACATAGGTCTGTTAGGACGCTCTTTATGTTGCTGCCCTCGCGCGTACGATGTACGTTGCAATTGGTTTGATTCTGATTCGTAGTCGTAAAGTACTTCGAGACGCTTCCGAGCAACAATCTCAAATTCCGCGACGCCGAACATTCAGGATTCCAAATTTTGCGCAGCAGATCAAGTAAGGCGAAAGTGATTAACTCGACATCCGTCGACGTGCATTCGACTTCTACGACCGGATCCTCGAACGGCTCGTCCAACAACGACATCAGAGCCTTCTTATCTTTCACTTGACTCTCCATGGCACTCTTTCTCTCCATACAGACGCACCGCGCGAATTACGAGCATCAACGTTCTCGCGCTTTCACAAACTTCAAACTGACAATCTAATTGCGCGAGGATTTGCGTTCTCCGCCCGCTTATATAGCGTCCTGTCGTCGGCATGCCCGATAACGATTCGATAGCGGATGTATGTACGGGGTTAATACGCGCGAAGAGGCGCCTCCGTCGCTTGGTCGCGCCCCCCTCGCGTCCCGCCGCACCTGAAAAGCGCGAGAGGGGAAATTTGGAGTGGCGCCCCTCGCCCTATCCCTAACCCGAAAAGCAGCGGCGGGGCGGCAGCCGTCTGCCGACGCCATCCCCTCGCCCACCGCTTACGACATTACCCACGCGTTCCACTTTCTGCCCCCTACCCGCCGCCGCGCCGTCAATTGCCCCGCAGGGTCAAACCCTCTATAGTATGCCTACTTTAATCCAGTAGTTTCATAAAATGTGACTATTGGTGGTGTTACTATTGACGAATAAAATACAATTGGCCCAATAGTTTTATAAACTCTGACTACTGGTGGGGTTACTAGTGACGAATGATGTACTATTGGACCAACAGTTTTATATACTGTGATTACTATCTGGTGTTACTATTGAGGAATAGTATACTGTTGATCGAATAGTTCCGCAATCTGTAATTATTGGCGGTGTTACAATTGACAATTAGTATATACTAATGAGGCAATAATTTCAATATAACTATCTAGAGTCTCTTTAATAAGAGTCGCGACACAGAGCAGTAACTTTTGATTGGTTTGCATTTTGGCAAAATTTTGGCAAAAGCACGAAGACAGAAAGAGAAAGATATATATAAGAGAGATTGAAAAAGCGATATGAATGTATATCTCTTTCTCTCTCTCTCTCTTATATACGATGTTGCGACTCTTATTAGAGGGACTCTAGAACTATCCAACAATGGAGATTTGATAATTATTAAGAATTAACGACAAGAATACGTGTCGCTGGTAAGATTTACATATTTGTTTGGTACACATTGTGAGTTCTTAAATAACTTTCTCAAAATTCCATTGTAATGTTCATAAGGAAAGGCAGAATGTGACCATACAAGCGGAATTCCACTGAGGCAACACTAAGCGACATATAGTATGCTACATGTCATTTAGTGTCGCCTATTTTTGATGCGCGATTTCAAACTGTGCCCCAAACTCGATGTCGCACGAGAAATTTGTCGCCCAATTTTGTATGCACCTTGTTATTTGTGTTTGTAGTATGCGGCTTAATCAATTTCATTGAAGCAACATTAGTATCGTGCGCCATGTCATTGGAAACGGTAGCAGCAGCTGCTTATTTGGTAATAGCGTTAAGTGGCAAAAGAAAAAAACGAAGAAAAGCAAGGTGGTGGAGAAGAAAACTATTTATTGGGAATCGAAAATCTGAAAATAAATTTTTTAATAAATTGGTTGCGGACGATAGCGCTTTATTTAAAAACTTTACGCGGATGAGTAGAGAAGATTTTGGATTTTTGCTGAATTTGGTTACATCGATTATAAGAAAATCGGACACCAACTTTCGTGATGCAATACCGGCTGATGTGAGATTATTATTGACATTGAGCTATTTAGCCACCGGCGACAGCTATCCTTCACTTATGTATCCGTTCCGGATCTCTGAGCCAAGTATTTCACGAATTATTCCAGAAGTATGCAGAGCTTTGATCAACGTTCTACGTGATTTTGTAAAAATAAGAACTAAATTTATTATTATTAGACGTACCAATTCCAATTATTACATTTATTTTTCACTATTTTATTATTTATGCAAAAAATCACAAATTATCGTTTATATTGTCCATATTTAAATACTCAGTCAACATGTGAAAAGCCGGAATTTCTTGTTGTGCATTATCGGTAGCCTCAGAAATCTCTGAGTAAAGTGAAGAGGGAGGACGTGTTCCATCGCTACTTTCCTTGTAATCATGAGAATTAGAAGTACTGGACAAATTCTCATCATTGAATTTACCCATTGCCGCGTTAAATAATATATTATTCAATAGATGCTTTACAATAGTTTGTACTCTAGGCGTAAGCTTTCGCAGTTCATTTCCAACATGTTCTCCGTACGTTGCACACTCATCTCTCTGAACTGCACGTTTTAGAATAGCATACGCTTCTTTTTCACGATCTGAGGGGGATGCCGAATGCTGTTTCCTCATTTTTTTATTACGGGGAAAAAAAGTTTGACTTCCTTCTCCATTGTTCGATCGTTTATTCCCATAACGTTGATTGTGAGATTCATAGAGTGTTGCTTGAGTATCTTGAGTATCTGCAGTATTTTGAATATCTTGAATATCTGAAACTAAGTCATCTTCTTCCTACAAAAATAAAAACATACTAATATCAAATACAATACTAGAGTATAAATATAATCACTAACTAGATAAACTAAAATTTCTATTGCATTTTTCCAGATTTTCTGTACAGAAGACGAATGGAGGAAGATTGCAAAAAATTTTGAAGTTTCGTGGAATTATCCACACTGTGTCGGAGCTTGTGACGGAAAACACATCGTGATCCAAAACCCAAAAAACAGTGGCAGTAATTTTTTTAACTACAAAGGAACCTTTAGCATTGTTTTGATGGCCATTGCAGAACCCAACTATTGTTTTACGTACGCCGATCTTGGTTGTCAAAGCAGAATTTCAGACGGAGGAGTGTTTCGTGAAACAACGTTTTACAAAAAAATGTCGAAGAATAATCTGGGATTACCACTCCATGAACCTCTTCCTGGAAGTAATAAGTTATTGCCCTATGTTCTAGTGGCGGATGATGCGTTTCCCTTGCAGATACACATTATGAAACTTTTTCTCTGCTATTATGAGAAGGGCTCTTGTAAGAGACATTACAACTATAGACTTTCACGTGCTCGCAGAATAGTGGAAAACGCTTTTGGATTGTTAGCATCAGTCTTTCGTGTCTTTAGAAGACCAATAATGTTGAATGTGGAAAATGCTGAGATTATCACAACAGCATGCATTTATCTGCATAACTTTTTGAGAAAGAGTACAACTTCAAGAGCACTATATTCACCTCAAGGAACTTTTGATACTGACACACAAGATGGAAACATTATTCCGGGATTATGGAGGTCAATAACGCAAGACGACACTGGTATGGAGAATTTAAAACGCGGTAGAGCACGGAGGTCAACTTTGGAAGCCAAAAAAGTGAGGGACGAATTAATGAGGTACTTTACATCAGACGAAGGACATGTACCGTGGCAAGATCATTACTGATAATTTAATGAAGTTGTAATAAAATAAAATACAAATTAATAAATATATATACACTTCTAAGAATTTTTTTCATCACTCATAGTTGACATGGTTTTTCTTCGTACATCAACATCTAGCAAGAAACTCAATAGTTCATAGGCAAACCATTTTCCCTTCTTAGGGGATGAACCACTTTTCTTTAAGTTTTGCAATTTTTTTCGTTTGCGATGGAAAGCTGTCCGCAAATTCTTGATTTTTTTTTAATTTTGAAAACACTGCAATTGTATTTACTTGCGAGCTGCTTTAGCTTGTCATTTTTCAACGTGTTATTTTTATAATCGGAACTTTTGTTGTCCCATAATTCTGGTGAATTATGATAATCTTCAATAAATAATGTGGTTTTCTCGATATTCCATTCCATGTCGCTTGCTACAAGCCGCATCGATCCATTTACTGTCGGATAACCGACGACAACTTTCAACAATCTGAATCTTGTTGAAAGATGGCGCATGCGACCGGCAACACCAATTACAGTGTAGCATGCTACACTGTCGCATGTTACATGTTGCTTTATGTTGCTTCGGCTGAAAGACGCCATGTTGCATGCGTCATTGCCGCATGCGACATGTTGCCCAAATGTTGACAAAAAAGAAAGCAGTAGGAGACGTGCGCACTCCCGGTTGAGCGAGGCGCACGGAGAAAAAGTTACGGTTGCTACAACAGAATAATTCTGTTAATTTTCGCCCATCCATACAAAAGGGTTATGGAAACCATAGTACTCTGGAAGTGACCTATGGTTTCCATATGGTTTCCATATGGTTGCCCTAACCTTAGTGAGGGTAGCTACTATATGGATGTTGCAACCATAATATATGGATGTTACAACCATAATGAACAAATAATCACCCGACAAAAAAAATTATTTATTTCAAATTTTTATTACTATTTTTTAACTAAATTTGTTTCTTAAGATGCAGTCTATGATTATAAATATTTTCTTGTATTTAAAAACACATATAAAAACACACTTACCTTGGTGGGATTCGAACTCGGGACCTCTGGATTGTGAGTCAACTGCTTTACGTGGTAGACCACTTCTTAATTTAATGTTAGTGTTATATATAGTCTACATATGTCAACCAGCGCAAATATATAATTTTTCAAAAATCATCTTAAGAAACAAATTCAGTTTAAAAAAAGTAATAAAATTTTGAATTGGATATATGATATAATCGGATATAATATTTCTTATAATGTCGGGTGAATGTCAGAAACCGGTGTCGGCTCATTACGAAATTTTGTGTTCGTAAATATATTTATGAAAAAAGTATATTTATAAAGGCCTATCTACATAAGACGCAGAACGCGAGTCGCAAGACACACGCACAGTCTACATGTCAATCTAACCTCTATACACAAAAAGGTTAGATTGACATGTAGACTGTGTGTGTGCTTGCGACTCGCGTTCTGCGTCTTATGTAGATAGGCCTTAAAGTTAAAACATCCTTATCAAATCCACTTTATTCTATGCAGAAATTCTTTTGCGCGCGCAATGGAACTAAACTCTTAATCATGCAGTGATTCAGTGCTGTACCGTGCAGCTATATCTTATGGATCTCTCAACCATAATAGTTGTGCTGCAGACCACATAAGAGGGATAGCAATAATCCTTTGGTTGAGGCAACCATATACAAGGGTATTATAATTGAATGTTACGTATCGTAAGAACTACGGTTATGACAACTGTATAAATGGGCATATCTTAACAGCTACATTGAATGTAATATCAATTTAACTTGAATTTACATACATTTCTCTTTTAATCATAGAGAACATTGTTGTAACAACCGTAACAATTTTCTCCGTGCGGCAAAGCGATTTCGTGGCTTGTTCTGCCCGGCGAATGTGTGCCGTAAGACGACTCCCAAAATATGTGTTTGCTGTAAGACGGCTGGCTAAAATATATGTGTGTGCCGCACGGCGGCTTGACGAAGAGTGTTCTGTCCCCGCGGTCCTGGAACATGTCGCTGCGGGCGAGTAGTTGTTCCCTTTTCGGGGGAAGTGGATGCCGTCGGCGGATAGGCGATGGCAGCACCGACAGGTGAGTCGCATGATTTGACTGATCCGCCGACGTTTCGCACGAGAATTACAAATGCGACGGAGTAACTATTTATGACTTATGTAACTAAGTATGAATTATATACAACTACATGAACAGAAAGTTACTATACTAACGACTACAATATATACAAGGCAATACGCCGAACATATGTACTGTGACGTTGCGGCCCGCCGCTTCGTGGCAGCGCCCCGCCGCCGTCAAAAGGCGCGGAAATTTGCGCCCAGGGACGAGCCAGAGAGGCGACGACGAGATCTCCAGAGGCCAAAAAGTCGATATCGTTTCCGCGTTTTGACTATTCTTTTATTTTCATGTATAAATTGTAATGCGCACGGCGCCTCACCCACACCACGGCGAATCTTCGAGGGAATACCGATAACAAAAGGGGTCCGGGAGGACCAAGGACTGAGGAGGGGTGGCGAGAGCGGAAGCTACATGGATCACGGGCGGCGAGAGCAACGCGGCAGACGTACGGCGAATGAGGCAGCGATGGACAAGGCCGCCGATAGCGGGGCCCCAGGCGCCTGGGGAAAACCCGGCCTCAGCAATCTGCCTTCACGAAGTACCGGCCCGCGGGGTGACTGATCACCGCCCCGAGGTCAAACCGGAAGCACACAGGCTAGAACAAAGCCCTCCTTCAATTTGTCTCTGGACAGCGGACTGAAGGAGTCGCTACGCCGCTGAGAAACCGTTGCGCGCCCCCGAAGGGTCCACCTTACGACGATCCTGCGTTAGAATATCGCGCGAGCATGCAAGCTCGCTCTCGATTGGTTGGCACGCCCCTACGGAAGGGGGTGCCGCATCGATTCCGCTATCGGGCGAATCTAGCGAGACACTCTCTGGTCGTCCGTCGGCGAGCCCGAACGTTCTTCTTAAACTACGCGATAGCCGCCCCGAGTCGGGAAAATCTGTTACGTTGCGATGATCCTCTGTACGAGGTGACGGCGAGGAGCCCTACGAGGAGACATCACATCGGTGAGGTTGCCCGCAGTAATTAATACCGGGATGTAAAGCCACGACGCCGCCCTCCGGTGCACGCTCTCGTCCGGGAAAACGTTGTAACATCGCGACGCATACGGTCCCTTGAGACCGCGTATCGAATGGCGATCGACAGCGAGAGCGAAGGGCCTCGGGATGGTATCGTGGCCGCGGAATTGAGATAAAGACGCGATTGCGAGCCTCTGGAGATCGCGATAGATTCGTGGCGAAATCCGTTACTGTGAGTCCGTTTCGTGTACTGTCCGCGCTCGCGATTGTGTCTCGCGCCTTCCGTATTCCCAGCGTTTCAAATTACCAAACATCGCACTGGTGGAATTTCGTATGCGTCGGCACGTCAATCGCGTTAATCGGCCGCTCGGGAGGAGCTAATTGCCTTAGAAAAGCGTGCGTGTTAGGGTAGTCATGTTCGGATGCGTTTTTCGGTGACTGCGTGTGAGACGTAGTGCTAGCGGGAGAGCGTTATTCGCGTGAGTACTTCGTTTTTGCAATAGGCTCAGTGCCGTCGGGATTGCGTGTGATTATTACTCGCGGTAGTTCCACTTAGTTTTCCTGGCGTTCGTTCCGGAATTCCGCGCTATTTCGAGTATCTCGGTGCATTCTTCTGCGCAGTACGCAAGTCGCCGAAGACCGAGTAGGGTATTTCCCCGAATGACTTGCGTTAGGCTTAAGATAATTGGCGACAGAATTCTCGCGCGACTCCCGGCGTTGCGTTCACGCAATCCGAGCGTGAGGTATCGTCCTTTCGCGATCTGTCCTGCGAGATCTTATTTTCTATTTCCGAGATTATTTCGTGTTTACCGTCAAGGTTCTATATTACTTGTAAGTTTCGTCATACTGTATCTCTCGGAGATAATCGCAGCGCCTCCGGCGCGTTACTATACGATAACGCAATACTTCGTTTATTCTGGTGTCCGCGCTATCATTATTTCTTTTTGTTTCATTTCGGACGCTCGCGCGACTGACTATATGATTTGCCTGACCGACCGAAGCCGAATCGGCCTTCATTGTTTCACGCGCGCATTTCTAATGAATAAATGTTATTTTGATTTATTAATTGCTTGAGTTCGGAACCTTATTTATGGCGTGTCACCCCGCCGAATACCGCGCCGCCCTTCATCACCCCCGCCCCAGCCCTTAGGTCAAGTTAGTCGATTCCTCGCACATTCGCTCGTCTTGCTTTGCGTTTCGTGTCGGTTTTCTTTCGCGATTTCGCGGACGCGCGTTGACGCGTCTGGCGCCCAACGGTAAATTCGTTTTGCGACGTGTCGGAGGTGCGAGGGAGTTGTCGGAGAGGCCCGTCATCCCGCTCTCCTTACTCCTTTTGATCCGGCACACGTCCCGGAGCGGTCCGGGAGTGAAAAAGTCGTGACAGTACATACTGAAGGTAAGAAAAAATCTTATATATTTAAAAAACATTAAATTAATGTGTGATGCACGGTATAGAATAATATAGCAAATAATTTTTCAGAAGTTTTTCATAGTTTTGTGTCGTTAATGAATCTTGGAGTTCTACTAATTTTAGAAGATGGTTTAATTTTTGTCAGCCTGCGATCAAATTCTGGAAGAAATTTACCCATATACCATGGTTTATCATTGTACAATGAGTTAAACCATGCATCAGCAAAAGTACGCGCTACACCTAAAAGCACACAATGCATATAATCTGGGACACATAAAAAAATAATATTGAATATAGGCAATGGCATAAGTATTGCCCCTTTATGCCCCTATACTGATTCGTTTGTTAACAGCTTCCTCACAATCAGCTTCATGTTGTCTTATATTTCGTAATATATTTATATCTCCACAATACACTCGCGTATAACCTGCTCCTATTGATACTCTTTGGCCCTCGTTAAGGCAAAATGAACAACCAAAATGACCGTTAAATTGTTTCATGTTTTGTAAAAGAGGTCTAGCAACCGAGTCTACTGGAGTAAGTAATACATAAACTTTTACAGTAACAGGATCTCTGTACGAAGTTAACTTACATACTATTCCATTATTATGAAGGCGAATTAATTCTTGTACAAATGGCTTAAAAAACATTTCCATGACAGGTATTTTGCTGCCACCTTTTACTACCATAGGCCACATAGTATCATATTCTGTCTTCTCAAACGATAAGACAATTCATTGATGCTTACTTAAATAGGCCACATGGATATCTTTGAGGATTTGTACGTTTGGACACCATCTATATTCCATTGCAAAGTGATGTCCGTTTTGGACATTACGTAATTATTTATCAATTTACGATACATTTTTCCACTAACAACATCACTTTTTTCATCATACTGCTGTTTGAGGTGTTGCGAGATATCAGTATTATTTAGTATGTTTGTTAATTGCTCCGTTAATGGAAGATACATGAAGTAGTGCCCTGTTGTCTTCAAATTATTCTTATTATATTCATTTTTACAATTTTTGCATCGTGCAAAGCTGCATTATCCTCAAATTCCAAAATAATTTTACAGTCCTGACAATAATATATTTTATGAACCGGAACAGGTGTTTCGAAGTTCTTGCAAAATAAATATTTGGATTTGTACTGCACATGAGGCAAATGACAGTCAATAAGTTGGAGCAAATGCGACAATCCTAGATCTGACAAACCATGTCGTAAAGCAAAACTTAAAAAGAGCAGCTTGCTCTCTTCTTTTGTTAAATTACATCCTTCATAAAAAGGTATTCTTTCCTAAACAAATTATTAAAATTTATTAAATGGCAATTAAAACGTATTCTACTGTTAAGTAAAATCAAAATCTTGTGAAAGAACATAATGATGTAAGACTTACTTTTTAAATACTTTATAAATCTATGAAGTTTCTTATAAGAAGTATGCGACCGTTTATTAATATATATATATACTTAATGAACAAATTAAGAAATGTAATTAATTATATATTATATATCATGTACTAAATTTTTATATAAAAAATCACAATTATACATAGATTTTTTACGGTGTTCTGATTTCACTGAACAGTAATATTCAATGAATATGAACATATATATTCAATAAAACCTTCATTATTTGAAGTAATAGAACAACACAACACTTGGATGATCAAATATTTTAAGTAATCAAACCCCGTAGAACGTCTATTTTTTGTACATCAAAACCACATGCTCGGATAATCGAAGATCAAACTGCATTGAATACAGTTTTATTTCGCTCTTAATGAAAATATATGCTTTCTACCAAATTGTATAATTTGCTTATATCATCATATAAAAGTGTATGCATGGTCAATAATGACTCACCTCTACATCTGGATCCTCGGGAGCATCTTCAAATTGTCCCATTTCATCTTCATTATATTCAGTACAATTGCTGCTGATTTCCGCTGCTTTCATCGGAATTTTCTGTTTTATTGCTCTCAGTAACATTGTTAATAATGTGTTGTTCAGCATCAACATTATTATTATCATCGTTATTGATAATGTTACCTATTGCTGAATCGATATCAGTATCATCCCATTCCCCATTATTACGATCCTCAGATTTTAACAGACATATGTCATTTAAAGATATATTAGATGACTGCCCTGCAGATGTATCATTATCATCTGCTAATCTCATATTAGATCCACAAGCATTATCATCATCTAGTAAATAAAAGAAAACCATGGTAAACATTGCTAAATAAAATAACATGTACTTAGCTATCATAGTGTGCAACACATTAAGGATGAAATAGAATTATCGGGTACCTCATCGTCTTCAAGATACCTTTTATAGATTCCTCTTTTCATAGTAAATATTATTGCGTAAAGAATGAAACTAGAACATAAAACTTAATTTAAATTAAATATGACATGACGCAGATGCAATAAAACTTAATTAACTACTGTTTATAGAAAGGATAATAAAATATTATATTGTATTTTAGAACTTTTTTATGCCTTATCTTATTATAATCGCTGCTATATTTTATATATCATTCTTACAAGTAGGAATTAAGAGAACAAATGTAGCCTAAACATATGTCTCGCGCCAAGTACGCGGGGAGCGAGACCGACCGTGACTCTTTACGCAACGCGATGATTAATATTTTTTCTGACGTTCAAGGTAATTGTTTTATACATGTGATTATCCTATATATCTATTATTTTATATATGTAATATACATATAACAGATAAATTAGGTTGCCATGTAGAGGGCGGAGCGGACGGTTGGCCCGGAGTTGAGAGAGGAAGAAAAAGGGCTTCTGGCAGAGTAAAAGGCGAAGAGAGTTAAGTGGCGCGGTGGAGATGGTGGAGGAGACCCAGAAGAGGTTGAGGAAATAGAGGAGGCTTCGGGAATGGTTTGGATAAAGAACGGAGGTGGAAAAATAGTGAGATGTGTTTGGAGGTCAAGGTGAGGAGAAGGAAGAGGAGTAGACGGGGACGTAAGAAAAGAAAGGCTGTGGAGGGGGAGCGATACCATGGAGCATGGGATAAACGGTCGGAGTGATGACTCGCAGTTTTGGTTAGTGCGGCGGCGTAAAGGAGGTACGACGGAGGCGGTTTCCGGCAGGTGAAGTCCAGACGGCGCGGGGTGTCAGCCGCTCCAAGCGAGTAGGTTGGTATCACTGCGAGACGTAGGGACAGGATGTGCAGGAAAGTACAGGGCTGGCGCTGTGCGTGGATTAAGAGAGCGTGTCGATAAGAAGGAGGAAGAAGGTATCGACAGTGGGGGAGATGGAGTGAGAGGCGACGGACGAAAGTAAAGCGGGCGCGCGGTAAACGGTAACTCATCGACGAATGAAAGGCGAGCAGCGAAGATCGATATATCGATAGCGTAATCGAGGAGCGAGGTGAGCGCAGGTCCCGCATGTGTTGTTGTCAGGGAGAAAAGTTACGCACGAGAGATCAAGACGCAGAAGCCGAATAAAGAGGATAAAGAAGCGGGAGAAAGGAGGAAAAGGAAAAGGCAAAGGTAAAAGGTGAACAAGTAAGTGAAGGAGAAGAAGGAATGAGATAGGAGGCGCGCACACACACGGACATGCAGGGAGGTTAGAGGAGGCAGTGAGAAGGAGAGAGGAAGGGTAAGAAGGTAGAAGTCGGATAAAGATCACATGTAGGAGGAGGAACAGAAGGGGAAGGAGGAGAGAGGTTACACAAACACGCACTCACGAATACAAATGGAGGGTGGAGGAATTGTGGAAAGGAGAAGAGAGAGGAGGTTAAGAAGCATAATCTAAGGAAAATCTTATTGTAGGAGAAGGAGGAGGTACGTGAAGGGAGATAAAAGAGTAAACGGAGGGAAGAGAGGAGAGCGGAGGGACGAGGCAAAAGACTGGAGAGGGGAAGGAGGGGGCGCAGTTGAGAAGAAGGCAGGAGGGTGAGGAGAAGGCGGCAGAGGGGAGAGCGTGGAGATGGAGGAATCGGAGGGTCTGATGAGGGTGCTGAGCACGATCGCAGAGGAGTTAGGAAGAATCAGAAGAGTGCTAGAGAAAAGAGAAGGGGGGGCAGAAATAGCGGGGAGTACCGAAGAGAGAGGGCTGGAGAGCGTGGGTGAAAGGAACGAGCCGGGAAGCAGGACGGAAGAGGGAAAGAGTAGTGAGGCGGAGTGGTAGAAGGAGGAGATGAGAAGAGATGGAGAGGTGAAAAGGCAGAGAAAGCTGCAGCAGAAGAAAGGAATGTGGCGAAGAAGGTTAAAGAAGGTGGAGAAGAAGAGAGGAGGATAGTATGGGACAGAGGGGAGATGATCGGAAGATGGGTGGAGGAGGAGGCGCGAAGAAGAGTAAGGGCGGCGGGGGCAAGAAAGGAGCTGACCGGGGAAAGGAACAGAAATGGAGGAGGCGGGAAGGGTAGAATATAAGAGAAAAGGGGGAGGGTCACAGAAGGAGGCGGAGGAGAAAAGGGAAGGGCCACAAAAGGAGGTGGAAGGAAGAGAGAAGGAAGAGAGCGAGAAGTCAAGGAGCCTAAAGGAGAGAGTAAAGAGGCTGGAAGAGAAGAAAGAGTAAAGAGAGAAAAGAAAAAAGAATGTGGTCTGGAGAAAGCTAGAAGGGTATGATGGAAAGGGTGGCAGAGAAGGTGCTAGGTAGAGTGCCGAGAATTAGAAGAGTTTGGGAAAAAAGTGGGGAGAAAAGGAGAGAGGTGCTGATAGTGGAGTTGGAGAGTGAGAAGGAGAGAGAGCGGAGCTCTTGGGAAGGTATGGGGTAATTAGGCAGAGGTGGGGGATAGGGGTAGACGAGAATCTGTCCATGGAGGAGAGAAAGACGAGGTGGATGTAGAGGTTGCTGGAGAAGGCAAGAGAAAAGAGAGACAAGGGAAGAAGAACGCGAGTGGAAAACAGGAGAATATAGGTGGATGGAAGGGAGATTGTATGGAACGATGACGAGGGAAAATGGGAGAAGAAGTGAGGGGGGAGGATTCGGGGATCGAAGAAGGGGTGAGAAAAAGGAAGCGAGGGAGAAAGTCTGTCACGCGAGAAAGTAGAGAATGACACCAGAGAGTGGAGACGAAGCGAGGAGAGGGAGGAATGGGGGATGAGTTAAGATGGGGGAAGCGGGGGAAGGGACAGCTAGGAAGGAAAGGGAAAAAGGTAGTGGGCGAGAAGGGGAGGGAGGAAAAAGAGTGTAAAGGGCCGTAATGGTCAGGTCGGGTTAGGAAGGTGCATGTTTGTAAAGGGTTGGGAACGTCACTTTAAAACGCCTTGAAACTCTGAGGGGAGTCAATAAACGATACATACGTACATATAACAGATAAATACTTAAGGGGGTAGTACAGTCTGTTGGAGGGTCAATTTCAGGATTTATTTGTGACAAAGTGGTAGGCCAATCAGGTTTATGGTGTATACGATATTGAAGTACATGTTTAGGTGCATTTACAAGAAAAATATTAAGAAATGTAGGAGTTATAATTCATCTCTTTGCGCGCGCGCGCGCTCGACTACTAACTTCTGTACGGCGTGCCTGAAATGAAAAACGCAATAAGATATTAAATTTAAATGTATTCCCCACCAGTTGACGTTCAAAAATTGTAAAAATGTTAAAAATTGTGAAAGTTATAGCACTTAACAAAAAGATTAAAATGAACTTTTTTCTGTTAAGTGCTATAACTTTCACAATTTTTAACATTTTTACAATTTTTGAACGTCAACCAGGGGGGAACACATTTAAATTTAATACTCTTTTTGCGTTTTTCATTTCAAGCACGCCGTACAGGAGCTACTAGCTATACCGTAGTCGAGCGCGCGCGCGCGAAGAGATGACTCATAACTCCTACATCACTTAATATTTTTTCATATAAAAAATACTGTAAATGCACCTAAACATGTACTTCAATATCGTATACACCATGAACCTGATTGGCCAACCACTTTGTCACAAATAAATCCTGAAATTGACCCTTTGCCAAACTGTACTACCCCCTTAAACGACAGGTGAGAAAAGAACAAAGAAGATAATGATTTTGTGAATGACTGTATGAAATAGAATCGTGCTTATCTACACGAAAATCATGACAAGATCCTTATTACTACATATAGTGACTGATAAGTAATCTACGTAAAGCAAACGTAAGTTTCTAAGTGTTTTGATTTGCTGAAGAATCAATCTGCAATTTCAGTAGCTTGTGTCCACAATTTAGTTGTTGGCAGGTTAGCGCCATTGACAAAGGAACCTGTTTCACCGACCAATAAATACGTCCTGAGAACGCATACGTGTGGCGAGCTGACACTTATGACAACAACGAGTCCCCTCGGTCTCGCCGGCCGAGAAAGAGCGCGCCGTCAATTCTCACTAAATGAATCGGTCAAAATAATAATTACAGATATTAGGTGTTAATAAGAATCACGGTAGCTCGACCAGGTACTTTCGCTAAAGCTCGAAATTGGCGCCAGGTGCGAATACGCGCACCACGTTATTCTAACTGCCAAAGGCTAAATCTCTCAGGCGTGAATTCTAAAGATTTTAAATCGCTGTTAGATTTCGGATAAAAGAAGGAAAGAGAGCGCAACGCAGTTAACACTCGCGAAATGTATCAAGGATAACAAGCAGCATATATTTCATATTAAGGCATTTCTGAAAGGGATCGGTATTACAAATCGTCTCCCACACTCTCGGAAAATACAACGGCAATATTTCTTAATGACCGCAACTTCAAAAACACAACTCCCCTTGACGATTACAGATTACGCGGACGCCGCAACACGACATGATCACATGTACGCAAGGCCTACAACTTATACGAACGCCGCACCACGACGCGATCACACGGACCGGACGCAACGAATAAGACACGGCTACGCGAATGCAACACACGACGCACAATACGCGATTACACGAACGCACTGCAGACACGAAGATGCGAACATAACGCACGACGCACAAGACGCGATTACACAAACGCAATGTAGACACGAAGACGCGAACATAACGCACGAAGCACAAAACGCGATTACATTAACACCAGTTGCAAGACGCGATTATACGGACGCTTGTTTCTCGCATTCCCGGTCCATTAACTCCCCAGCTACGCGCGACGTCTCACACGTAGCCTCGTGTGGACCACACGCGACGTCTCGCGAGTGATCCCGCAAAATCGTGCCTCGCACCCTAGGGCCTGATTACGCCAACTCACCCTCGACTCCGCGACAATACTGCCTTGTCGACGCGAAGGACACCACCAAAAAACGACTCTGCAACACACAATTACACGAGTTTTCAGGCTCCGTACCCCAGGACCTGATTACGCGAATCCCCTTCCTCGGTTCCGCGACAATTCTGTCCGATGGGCACGAAAGCCCCGCACTATCCCCCCAGGGGTCGGGAGAGGTCACCGGGGGCCCTTAAGGGTTCCTAGGAGCGTTCCCCGATACAGGTTTTGGACACCCGGGGTACCCGAGCACACCAGCACCGTAACCTTCGTCAGTCTTCGGGCTGGCGGAGGCCGGGGAGTTCCTTCGAGAACTCGCGAGGTAGGCGGCCTCTATAATAAGTCCGCCCGGCTCGGATGGGGCCGTGAGGGATGAGCCTTTGCTCTCCCAACCATCCTCCCAGAGGTCGGGAGCGGCCTCCGGAGGTCTTTCGGGACTTCTGGGGGGCGTCCCCGATATGGGTTTGGCGAACCCGAGGTATCCGAACTCGGGCAGGCTGGGCTCGTAAGGTGGGGGAAGCCAACCAGCCTAAGAGAAGAAAAACTCCGATATAAAACCAAACCTTAAAAAATATGAGATGAGCAATAAGGTAAAGAAGAATGACCGGACACTCAGGGGCCTCAGCCCCCCTCCCGTCGTGGCAATGATATGTCTAAGAGTCTTGTGAGTCAAAAGGCTCAAAACAATGTGACCCACTACTAGGCGGCCGGTCGTCTCGCGGGGACCCGGTCGTCGCACGAGGCCGGTTTGCCGTAGGGCGCCTTTGCCCGTCGTCGGGATCTCACCGCTTACGACGGCACGGCGTCTAACGGTTTTAGGAAGAAATATCCCCGAAAAAATTTTTCCCGGAAAAAATCTCCCCGGATAAAATCCCCCCGAAAAAAATCTTTCCCGGAAGATATCTCCCCCGAAAAAAATCTCCCCCGGAAAAAATCTCCCCATCCAAAATTTCAGTACTACTGTATTTCAAATTGAGATGGCATTTTTAAAGGCCGTTACACTAGACTGTGTGACTTTATTTGGTGCTTGTATATGTTATTATTCGGAACCGTCAACTGATTGTACTGTGTTTACTCATCGTCAGCAATATCACCTCGAATAACAGTAATCAGTTTCAAGTTGTGAACCCATATAGCACCTTGTCTCACGTGAAAAGTATATGCGTGGAGGCAGTAGGTTCCGCCCCCCTGCGGGGGGCTCCACTATTGTTAAACTAAAAACATAGTGTGCCCCCAAAGTACGTTCCGTCCCATTATTATTATTTTACTCGAGATATTTTTGTTCGATACATTATTGTGTGAGATATTTTGGGACTGAAATATTTTTGAACTGAGACATTTTAGACTGAGATATTATAGACGAGATATTTTTGCTGAAATGTTTTGGGCTAAGATAAAATGAGGGGTCACCGGCACCTCGGTTTTTGCTGGGCACGGAAATTTTTTGCGGGGAAGATATTTTCCGGGGGAGAATTTTTCCGGGGGAGATATTTTCCGGGGGAGATTTTTTTATGAGGAGATTTCTTTTGAAGATATTTTTTCCGGGAACTGATTTCCGGGAGATTTTTTCCGGGGAACAAAACGTCGGATACGGCGTCTAACGGTCGAACATGAGTTTCGCGAGTTCGGTGTCGAGACTCGGAATCGTCTGTAGACGACTTAGACCCGTCGTCATTGGGTGATGGGCTACCCGGCGCGGCGGCGAGAAGAGCAAAATGCCCGTTTTGAACTTGCGCCCAGACATCTTTTAGCGCACTGATTCAATTTCGAATTTTGGCAGGAGTAAGATTCTTCTTGCCAATCTTTCGGAAATTATCTAATGCACGGTCGACGGCTCGCATCAACTGTGTTTGGTGTTCCCGAAGTTCAGCCATTTTGCACTGACTTTACGCGCGAACGTTCTCACCGCGAACTCGCGTGAATCTTGTTTCGATCCGGCTCGAAGGACCAGATGTTTCGTGCTCGACTTGAATTTGTCGGAGCGCGATGACTGCCGGAGCCACTCAGATAGAGTGCGAAACGAGAGGGAGGGCGGCGGCTGAAAAATCGTCTATCGTTTCTCGCGATTAATGTTCACTTGCAGTTTTTATGGCACGGACACTGTCGTGGCTAGAATCGATCGAAGATCTTGACGCGGTAGTCTGCTGCAAACGCGACCCGGAGATTTTGCAGAGCATCGACTTGATGCCCTTTCGACGGAAATCTTGCGGTCGAACGGAAATTTTCTCCGCGAGGCAGACTTCAAGCGCGATCACGACGAGACAACAGATGTCTGGAGCTGACTTTGGTTGGCGGCGGTGCCGCGCTCAACGGTGGAGAAACCACGCACAAAGTTTTCGGCTGTGATGCGGAGAGAACTTGACGCTAGCATCTGCGAATCGAGTCTGACTCCGATCGTTCGCTCTCGCTCCGAGGGCTTGCGATCAACGCGTGATCGATCACGCAGTACGGCGTGATTGATCAACCCCGTGCGGATCGAATCCGTGCCACGAGACTGACATCAGACGCGTAGCAGTCAGCCTTGCGGCCCGGTTACAACGCTGCTTAACATAAACAATTCTTTATTTTTTATTTATTATAAATATTCTTAAGATTATATATATATATATAGAAACTTTATTTATACAGAAATATCTAGTATTATGATTGTTATCATCTTAGCAAGTATCACACGTTCCTTAGCCATATGTTAAGGAATCTAGAAAGACTCACGGTACATTTGACCATGATAATTTAAACAATTTTTTTAATATTTTAAACAAAATGTTTAGTGGCATAATTTTTTATACAAAATACTGAATAACCAAATAACATAAATCAGTAAAAATATTTGTCTTATTTTATGTGTATAACTTAATAAGAAATAAAATGTCCGTCAATGGCCAGGTAATGGGACATGGCCCGTCATTGGTACATTTACCTTATGTGCTCACCAGTATCTGGTGAAGCGATCATACACGAAGCACACAGGATATATGAACCGTATATATAATAGAAATAAATGGCGCAACACTTCGTACGTCCATTTAACGCTAAAAATTCGGGACGCGACACTATTTTTTGATAACTTCTTTACGGTTATCGTCTTCATCGCTGTTATAAGTGCTGTCCGGTGACAACGGACAATCCTCGTCGGATAAATCTACATCCATTATTGCCTCGAAATTATTGTTTATCTCTATTTTTTTTAACTGTTTTGAAAAAATGTTTTTATACCGCCTACTTGACACAAAAAATTTCAGCCCCGAGTATGAACTTTTAAGAGCCGCCCACTCGCGATAATGTTTTTTCTTATTGTGTGCAAATCGGGCATATATTACACGGAAATATCATATACAATGCTTCATGACATTTTGAACAAAACCGGCCATGCATCGTATCGCGTAACTCAACAAAGTGCTTTCGAACAGCGTACATGTGCCCGATATCAAGGTCCGATAGAGCAACCATGCACGAAGCACATAGTACAAGTGCACCACCCGTTGAATAATAAAAGTATATCACGCACTGTTTCGTACGTAAATTTAGTGCAATGATTTCCGAACGCGACACTATTTTGTTGATAACATTTTTATGATCGTTGTCTTCATTACTGAAATAATCACTGTCGTCCGTTAACGCGCGATCTTTGTCTACATTCATATCGAAATTATTGTCATCTCTTTTATCGTAAAAAATATTCTTTTGTATTGAATACTCGGCACAAAAATGCAAAATAGCCGCTATACTTTTTTCAATCGATATACCGACGCGTAGACTTTCAAATCACAGACTGTGATTTTGACTCACTTCATTCTTCCTTATATACTTTTTCTATTGCTTTTTCCTCTCGTTTCAATTAGAGCATCGCGTATCGTTTTTTCTGTTGTGCATGGTGTATGCACTGCAGAGAAACAATATCTCCTATAGAAATTGAGTCGCGTTGCTGCGCTTATGCTGTCTAATGTTTATAAAATCTAGCTGCCTGTTATCGGCGCTTGCCTTTGCAACACGCAATGCCATAACCGAATGGCGCCGCGAAACTCCGATAAGCGGCTCTTCCTAGAAAGAAAAATAAAAAGGAGAGACCGCGACGGTTGAATCGTTTAAAATTTTTGGTCGAGTATCTACGTCGACCATCGATGCTCACATCTGCAGTGCGAGATGATATTTGTTTATAAATTCTGTCATCGACGTTCGATACCCTAATGCTCCTCCCCCCCCAAAGCTACGCCAGCGAAAGAGATGGTGAAAACGAAGGCAGAGGTAAAATCCCTTGACCCGAGAATGATCACTTCCACTCCTAATCCCGACCATGATCCAGAAAACGATAATGTCAGCTCAGAAGTTGATAGGACAATTCACTTGGAGAACAACGAGCCAGACGAGGAGATCGAGCAGATGATTGAGGCGACGCAGCAAAGTCACCCTGACGAGGCCGAGCCAGCTGATTCCCAGATTGCATGAGAGGTTGGTCGAAACCTATAAATAAGATAATAATTATTCGAACCAGAGTACACAATGTTGACTGAGATAGAAATCGAGACTGAGTTCCTAGTTATTTATATGGTTATTACCGTAACGCTAATGATAAACAGTATTTTGTTAACTTACCTGATTTTGACAAACAAACATAGTTGTCGTGATGTAAATATAAACATAGCTCTTCCAAACGAGCCTATTTGACAGCTAGTTTGAGATTAATATTAATAGAGTAAAGATTTTTACTGTTTGTATGGCAGAAGCCACTTTTGATATATTTTATTGGATATATATATATATATATATATATATATATCCATTATATATATATATATATATCCATTATATATATATATATATATATATATATATTTAATTATATAGTATTATGCGTGAGAAATAGATTTAAGATAATGATAAGAAGCATATCGTACTATATGATCATGCTAATAAGGCATTTATACTTTATTTTGCTAAATGATAAACGTTGTGACAGATTGTGATAATTTCATTTAAATTCATTAATTAAAGGTTAACTGAAGAAGTTAACCATATTTTAATAACTGAGCCATTAAACCCATTACAAGCATGATCGGTTAATTTTGGGTAAACTTCTATATTTTTGATAAGTATTATTTGTGTTTGGCGCTCGCCACATTGTATATATCGTAGTCATTTCACATTTACGTCTAGTCTAATCACATTTACGTTCAAATTTGCTGTATATAATAGTCTTTCTAGTATATAATTTTTATGTATTTTTGGTGACTCGCGCGAAACGTCGGCGGATCGCAATCAACGCGTAAAATTGATAATTTCGCGACTCACCAATCGGTGCTGCCCTCGTTCATCCCACGAGAGCACCCGCATGAGGAAGAAACAAGTACTCGCTCGCGACACTTTTCCAGCGCCGCGAGCACGGACACTCATCGTCAAGTATTCTGAGAGGACACACCTCTCATCATTACGGCTCATCACCACGACGTCTCGGGGTGCACACGCTATACGTGCACACTCGAACATCCGAGAGGCCACATAAAGCTCGCTCTCCGGAAGTGCGATCGCTTTCTCTGCCTGCCTTGCTTGCTGCTTTTGCTTGCCTTGCTGCCTTGCTTGTTGCCTTGCTGCCTTTGCTTGCCTTTGCTTGCGCTTGCTGCACATGCTGCCCACAAGCTTGCTAGAGAGACGAATTCTCCAGGAGACGACGGCCTCCCGAATGGTGAGTCGCATTTGCTTAATTTCATTAATTCGCTTTGGGGAGACGATACACACCTTCCCTAGTCCTTCGAGTCAAGTAGTTCGCACTTCGTAAATCCGGGGAACGCTTGAACGCCCTCAGAGCATTGGTCCTTCGAGCCGGATTCTCGCGTTAGTGAATACCGCCGACCTTTCGCTCGTTTCCCGAATAGTGCTAATTGCTACTTGTTCGAGATTCCGTTAACGTTGCGCCGTCCGATCAGATAGCAGCAGCGATCGGGTAACGACGCTCGATCACGGGCGCGCTCATCGCCAACGTCTTCCTCGCTTTTGTGTAAATGGCCGCGCGGTGACTAGACGCATAACGTGTGCTCTGTACGGTTTCATCATTGACTTCGGCTAATTGTGCACATCGCAGTGCTCACGCTGTTTTAAATCGTATCATAAACTGTGAAATAGACCGTTCATCAACTCTGGTGCCTCAACACGACGACTCAAGCTCACACGAGCGCGAGTGCCGACCGCCACGTGTCTCACCGGATCACGGGCGACTCACCACACGAGGAGGGCAATTGATATAATTGTCGCTCGCCTGCAACGATCATACAAAGACTTCTCTTTTATACACCGCTCATCGATTCTCAGGTCAGACTGCAACAATTCCGATACATTAAAGACGGCTCAGACTGTGGTCTGAGTTACACAAAAAATAAAGTGAATAATTAGTGAACACCTTCCACGCGCGTCTTTCTCATCCCACTCCCATCGTCGAAGATTAATCAGCGAATTCGCGAACATTTGGTCCTTCGAGCCGATGCGTGGAACTTAAAGTGTAGCTCGGACACATATCATGTGAACAGGGCATGCCTTTCACGACATGCCACGTGGACATTATCGCGCGCTTCCGCGAGTGAAGTACAGACATTCTCACGCGCGCTCGCGAGTGTTACGAAAATATGCTCACGCGCTCCCGCGAGTAAAAGTAGACTTTTTCACGTGCTCAATACATGACATTGTAGACTCTTGATTCGCGTAGTGTTGCTGTACCGTGTTTCTCGAACGTTCTCGCCTCGTGCAGTAGTTCTCATACGTGTCTCGACACATCTCAGGTCTCTCATCGGGCGCAGCTCATTGACATCTCATCATGCCGGATCCCGCCAAGACCGCAACGGACGGCAAGACCCTGCCGTTGCTCGATCTGCCGGAGGAAAGACGCGTGTCAGATCGCCAGGCCTCGCCGGTGCGTTTGTCTGCGGAACTCACCTTGAAGGTGCAGACGCAGATGAACCGCATCGCGACAGTGCGAAACATCAGCGAGACGTTGCCATCGTCTGCAGATGACACATCAGTAGATGAGGTTCTCCAGATCTCGATTCAACTCAAAGAGGTGCACAAGGCGTTCTTCAAGGAACACGCCTACTTTGAGGTCTCATGGCCGGCGGCGCTCATCGCCCATGAATACTTCTCCAAAAACGCCTTCGCGGTGGAGGCGCAGGAGTGTACGACGGCTCGTCGCGGTCTGGCAAAACTCAAGGGCGCATTGTCGGAAAAAATCGCTCCTCGACGGCTCATCATGCGGCAGCTCAACCGGCACGCACTGCTGCCGCAGACGGCTCAACGGGGCATCCGTGCGATTGCTGCAACGGCACGCACTTTGTAGTGACGTGCCCTAAATTCAGGGAACTCTCACCGGGCGATCGACAGAAGCTAGTCATCTCACGGAGGCTCTGCTTCAACTGCCTCGGCCGTCACAACGTTCGCTCATGCAAGAGCTCACGGGGGTGCAAGAAGTGCACCCACCGACATCATACGATGCTGCATGAGGTACATCGGAGCGACTCATCTTCGAAGCCAACCACCAGCTCAGCCTCAGCATCCCAATAGGACAACAGTGCAATCGTCACTCACTCATTTTTGGCTCGCTCATCACACTCAACATTACTCGCTATGGCCCTGGCTCAGATCAGCTCATCGGTTAATACTCAGCACGTACGGCTTCTCATCGATACAGGTTCCGAACTTACCTTTGTCTCGGAATCGCTCATACGTCAGCTCAACATACCTCGTCATCATTCTGTCATTCTCATCACCGGAATTGGTGGCGGAAAGTCCACGCAAACTCGAGGAGTTGCATTACTCAAGCTCCGCTCACTTCGCTCAAGTTCAGACGTCATTATTCAAGCTCACATTCTGCAGACGTTAACAAACATTCTGCCATCATTCAACGCTGCACCACAGGAATGGCCGCATCTCACCAAGTTAACCTTGGCTGATCCAGATTTTCTGACACCACGGCCAGTGGATATTATCATTGGAGCTGACTCATATGGGCAGATCATCAAGCCCAACATCATCAAACAAGATACATTGATGCCAATTGCGCAGCTCTCAATTTTCGGATGGCTCGTTCTCGGACCTGTCGACACATCATCATCGGCATCCGCTGCAGTGCATCGTGCATCGATTCAGGAAAAGGAAGATGCTCTCGACGAGTTACTGTCGAGATTTTGTACACAGGAAGATGTGCCTGCGAGCAACAATCCTGAGCTTACTCCTGACGAGCAAAGATGTGAAGAACATTTCAAGAGTACCATCTCACGGGATTCAACAGGTCGATACACAGTTCGACTACCCCTAAAATCATCACCTGATACTCTCGGCGACTCGTATCTCACCGCGCATCGATGTTTGAAAAGCTTTCAAAGAAGATTCTCCCGAGATGACAACTATCGACGTCTGTATCACCAATTCATGACAGAATATCGAGATCTCAATCACATGAAGAAGGCTTCACTTGTTTCCAATCAGCACACGCAATATTATTTGCCACATCACGGAGTGCTCAAACCAGACAGCGCAACCACGAAATTACGTGTGGTATTCAATGGCTCGAGCGCATCTACATCTGGCCGCTCCCTTAATGATATCATGCACACGGGAGCCAAGTTGCATTTAGACGTCACCGATGTCTTACTCTGGATTCGACAATTTCGACATCTAGTTGCCACGGACATCACCAAGATCTATAGACAGATCAACGTGCATGAAGATGACTGGAACTTACAACGGATTCTATGGAACGATGAACGGCTCAATGAAGTGACATATTATCTAACCACGGTCACGTATGGTACCAAGACTGCCCCGTTGTTGGCAGTACAAACGCTGCTACAACTGGTGGAGGACGAAGGCCACAATTTTCCCCTTGCAGTGCCGTCCATCCTTCAAGGTCGATACGTCGACGACAGTTTTGGAGGCGCTGACACGGTCCAACAGCTAATTCAAATTGCATTGCAACTGAAGAACTTGTGCATGGCGGGCGGCTTTCCATTGGCCAAGTGGCACGCAACTCATCCAGACGTGCTTACTGCGGTTCAAGCAGAGAAAGACCAGGGCTCACAAATTACATTTGACGATTGCGTAACCAAAATACTCGGATTACGATGGCTTCCTCAAGAAGATTCATTCGCTTTCTCAACAAGGATCTCGTCGCATACCGATCATCTCACCAAACGCCTCGATTTATCTGAAGTGGCTCAAATATTCGATCCACTAGGCTTTGCATCACCAGTCGTGATCAAGGCGAAGATGCTCTTGCAGGAGCTTTGGCTTCATAAGCTCCAATGGGATGAACCACTGCCATCCCAGCTCTCATCACGGGGGCTCATCATCAGAAAGGAAATCACCAGCTTGCGCAAGATCTCAATACCTCGGTGGTATAACACATGGAGTACATCGTCAGTGGAATTTTACGGCTTTTCTGATGCTTCTCAACTGGCAATGGCTGCAGTCGTATTTATCACCGTCCACGGCTCTAATGGCGCCACGATTTCATTGGTGTGCTCCAAAACCAAGGTAGCACCGCTCAAGCAGCTCACCATCCCGAGACTTGAACTCACCGCAGCACTGCTGCTCTCAAGACTCATGCAATACGTTCAAGCCACCTTGAAGTTGAACGTCACAGCAACTCACCTGTGGACGGACTCTGTTGTGACACTCACGTGGATCAAAACTCATGCATCGCGCTGGAAGGATTTCGTGAGAAATCGAGTGTCTCAAATTCAAGAGCTCACTGCGAACGCACATTGGAAATGCGTACCAGGTACGTCCAACCCAGCCGACTGCGCATCACGAGGATTAAATCCTGCTCAACTCCAAAGCCACTCATTATGGTGGACGGGACCACCGTGAATACTCACCCCTGAAGCTTGGCCATCTCAACCCGCGCTTTCGGACGAGTTGAGCGCGCATGAGGTTCGTCCTGGCATTGCGTTACATGCGGCCGCATCTCAACCGGACCAACACTGGGACCTGATATATCGGTACTCAACTCTCAACAAGTCATTGAAAATAACTGCTCTTTGTTTCAGATTCATATCGCTTCTGGGAAGGCGCCGACGCACGCCACTGGACTTACACTCAGTTTTGGAGGAAGCCAGATTGTTCTGGATTAAGGCTACTCAAGTGGCATACTTCACGCACGAGATCAAGATGCTCACGGCCAACTTAAGACTACCAACTGCTCACGCATTCAGTCGATTGACTGCGTATATAGACGCTCAAGGGATCATCCGAGTTGGCGGCCGCCTCAACCAATCAGCACTAGCTCAAGACAACAAGCATCAGGCGATTTTGCCTCGCCAATCACGGCTCTCGACCCTGATCATTGCACACGCCCATCTGCGTACCTTGCATGGAGGAACACAGCTGACATTGGATCATGTCAGGCAAAATTACTGGATCATCGGCGGACGGGCTCCGGAAGACTCATATTTTACGGTGTGTCGTGTGTGTTCGGCAGAGGGAAATCCGTGTTCATCAACTGATGGGCCAACTACCGCTCTCTCTCGGGTTACGCCGTCACGTCCATTTACTCATACAAGAGTTGACTATGCCGGACTGCTCACCATCAAAACATGGAAAGGACGAGGTGCGAAAACATACAAGGGATGGATCTGTGTGTTTGTCTGCTTCTCCACCTCCGCAATTCACCTCGAAGTAGTCAGTGACTACTTATCAGAAGGATTCATCGCAGCCTTCCGAAGATTATCAGCGAGAAGGGAAATTTCTCAGACCATATACTCGGATTGCGGGACAACATTCATTGGAGCAGACGCCGCGCTCAAGAAAATGTTCATCCAGAGTTCCCAAGAACATCAACGAATTGCTCAAATTCTACAACAGGATTGCACCAGATGGGAGTTCAACCCACCAGGCGCTCCACACATGGGGGGCAAGTGGGAGGCGGTGATGAAATCCGTCAAGTTTCATCTGAGACGGACTATCGGGGAGACTCTACTCACGACGGAAAAACTCACAACGTTGCTTACGCAAATCGAAGCCATTCTCAACTCACGGCTTTTAGAACCGCTGAGTGACGACCCTGAAGACGTCTCTGCGCTCACACCAGGTCATTTCCTCATTGGAGGTCCAATCACTACCATACCTGAGCCATCTCTGATTGACCTAGCAATCTCACGACTATCTCGATGGCAGCTCATCCAGCAGCGTGTTCAACATTTTTGGGCACAAAGGTCGGCTCATTACCTGCAACGCCAGCAGGCGATATCCAAGTGGCATCATCCCAACAACAATGTCAAGGTGGGGGGTCTATCGTGCTGCTCACCGATGAACGCTCTCCACCGTGCAAATGGCCACTCGCCAGAGTAACAGCTTTGCACCCCGGCAAGGATGGATTCACCAGGGTGGTTACCCTTAAGACGGCCACCACGACACTCACTCGGCCAAGTGCCAAGCTTGCGATTCTACCCATCGCAACCGAATGAAGGATCAAGAGTAAGGAATCATCAACAAGGTTGCTGATGGCGGGCGGAATGTTCGAGATTCCGTTAACGTTGCGCCGTCCGATCAGATGGCAGCATCGATCGGGTAACGACGCTCGATCACCGCGGCAGCTCGCGCCCGCACGGGCGCGCTCATCGCCAACGTCTTCCTCGCTTTTGTGTAAATGGCCGCGCGGTGACTAGACGCATAACGTGTGCTCTGTACGGTTTGATCATTGACTTCGGCTAATCGTGCACATTGCAATGCTCACGCTGTTTTAGATCGTATCATAAACTGTGAAATAGACCGCTCATCAACTCTGGTGCCTCAACACGACGACTCAAGCTCACACGAGCGCGAGTGTCGACCGCCACGTGTCTCACCGGATCACGGGCGACTCACCACACGAGGAGGGCAATTGATATAATTGTCGCTCGCCTGCAACGATCATACAAAGACTTCTCTTTTATACACCGCTCATCGATTCTCAGGTCAGACTGTAACAATTCCGATACATTAAAGACGGCTCAGACTGTAGTCTGAGTTACACAAAAAATAAAATGAATAATTAGTGAACACCTTCCACGCGCGTCCTTCTCATCCCGCTCCCATCGTCGGGATTAATCAGCAAATTCGCGAACACTACTACTTTCGTTCGCGCATTTGCATTATCGATAAATCGTCATTGCCGCTCATTCGTCCGGCGCAATATCTCTCGATCGCAATCTTCTCGTAGTTTCGTCTCGCGACGAGAATACGCGCGCGGGATCTGTCGTTGCGCGCCATTATCGTTAATCGCTTTTGCCGATAATTATTCTTGCGTCATCAGCATCGTCATTTTCGCTATCGTGCAAACAATACGATTTATATATATTCTAGCGAAGAATATTCTCTCGCAAATGTTCTCGAGCTAGCAATAATTATTCGCATAACCGTCGGCGGCCTTGGCGCTCGGTCACGGGCCGACCGCATGTACAGTAACGGGCTGCTCAATCCCTCGTAGTTACAGCTCGACTCAAAATACACATTATTTCCGATAAGAAAGTAGGTAAGGTATGGGCATTCTAACTCACCCCATGGGATCTGAGGGCGGGTGAGGGGTGGGGAGGTGATACCGCGGGGAAAAGGGAAGAAAGTACCGTGTTTTCCAGCGTCGCGGGGGAGGGGGAGGGGGGTACCGCTTTTTTCGGCGCCGCGGGAGAGGGAAGTACCGCGTTTTCCGGCGCTGCGAGGAGAGGGGTACCGCGTTTTCCGGCGCCGCGAAGAAGGGGGTACTGCGTTTTTTGGTGTGCGGGGGAGCCCTTATAAAAATGTGCCCTTGAGGGCTCAATGGTGGTCAGTGGGAATGTATGGTTGCCCTACAGTTGCAATGCGAATTATATGAAAAAGTTAATGGAAAATATTGAGTGGCAATAAGATGAATAGAAACGCAATGGCAAGATTCGAATGACAACCTTTTCCATACAGGCGTAATAAAAACTGCCAATGACTCATGAAAGATAAAATTTGTATGGAATTTTTCTACCTTCAGCCAATGTTGTTCAGTGTGAATTGTAATGGAAATTCGTCAATGGTAAATGTGGCGGTTCGCGCCACCAGTGGTACATGCATCATTATCACGCCCGCGCGGTAACTGTATTACCGGCAGTTCGCATCGACGCCGCTAGGCGTCGCATCGTTCATGCATTCTCTCAAATTCAAGGTTCGTCACGGACTGGTATATGTATAAGGAGACCCCCTACGGGACCGCGGCAGATATTTTCAGGCGCTAGTCACCTAAGGCAAGAGCTTCTCTATTATGAAAATGTGCCCTTCATTGCCAATAAAAAATGCCATTGAATTCTCAATTTCCATTGTTCCAGACGCAATGGAAATGAAGGCATTTTTGCCAAAGATAAAAATTTCCAAACAAAATCCCATTGGTGTAGCCAGTGTTAATACCAATGGCAATACTAATGGCAATACCAATGGCAATGGCAATGCCAACGGCAAAACCAGTGGCAATACCAAAAGCAATACTAATGGGATTTTGTGTGGAACTTTTTATCTTCGGCAAAAATGCCTTCATTTCCATTGCGTCTGAAACAATGGAAATTCAATGGCATTTTTTAATGGCAATGAAGGGCACAGTTTCATAAGGGAGGAGGTCCGCGTTTTTGGGCGCCGCGGGGGAGGGGGCCCGCGATTTTGGGCGCCGCGTTTTCGGGCGCCACGGGGACTCGCGTTCGCGTTTCGCCGCGGGAGGGGTCCGCGTGCAACGGCCGCGCCGGGCCGCGTGACGTCACACGGCACGCTCCCGCTCGCGTTATCTCTCCCTCGTAAATGTTTCCCCCGTCCCTCGGTTGCGCGCGTCTTCTTGTTCGCGCGCGGTCCTTTCCGGCTCCCGGCCCCCGTTCGCGCGACGAGTGCATTGGTCGCAGCACATTTTTCGATAATACATTTTCGCCGTACAATTGTTACAAACTGTTTAAATTTTTCACTTACGCCATGGACATTTTGACATAGTTAAAAATACACATTTTCAACGCAATGTTCTAGTTCAAACAGGAAGAGTACAGTTTTATGTACAGACTGGTGTCGCACGACGTCAGCTTTACAATATCTGCGTCACGCATTTTAACGAGCTCCAGATCTCGAAACGCTAGCGATGATGGCTCCGATGACTGCACGAGTCGCTGAATATCTGCACGTTTTTCGACGAATGTCACCCACATTGCATGAGACAGAATTATCCGATTGCCACGGTTATCACCAATAAATATATCCACAGAGGACATAGGTCCCGCGTTGATTCCAACATCCAAAAATTTATACGTTGTCGATGTCAAGGCAAATTTCCTTCCCAAAATACGAGGCGGGTAGCGGGGTTTATCAAAACTGAAAAAAATACAATTACGTTTATAAAAGTTTTTTTTGCACAAGTATATACGAAAATTTGCGGTACTTACTTATTGTGTTGTTTCTCGCACGTTTCATCCTGAATCGAAACGTAGTAGTTCATTATGCCTTCATACATATCAAAGTGGCATCGGTAGAATCCTCGGAGCGAATGGAGATACAAATATTAGCGGACCTCTTTTTATTTTGCACTCCCCTCCACACTGTAAACAGAGCTCGTTTTCAATAGGCCAATGTGACACGAGTGATCTCCAGATAATCCCATGTGTTGATCCTTCATACATAAACATTACAAACACCGCCACGAACCATACACCAACATGTTTTAACGTATGAGTCCAGAGCCTCCCAATTATGTTCAGTTTTAGTGATATGCAATACAGAATGCTTGGGACACCATGTGTCATTGCCAGTAAGTACGTTTCGAAATCCAACTTCTCTGCCACGAAGCAAACGCACCATCGACGAGCAATAGCGTCCGTTCCCATACTGTATTTTTTTACAGATATATTAACTCTCAACTGCGCAAGTAACTCTCAACTGTGCGAGTAACTCTCGACTGCGCTCTAGAATCCTCGCAGATATTTTTTTCTGCAATCTTAAATATGCAAGATTGCATTTCAGCCAAGTGTCGCTGCTGCAAGGTGACCACCACCACAATCCGCATATACGTTAAATGTAATATATTTGTCAAGAACATACGTGTCTCGCGATGATTTCATCGAACACGTGCAAAACTGCAAATTTTGCAGTTTTGCATAAGTCAATGGAGCGTTATAGTTTTCAAGAACATGTCGCGACGTGTCTCGCGACGATTTTATCGAACACGTGCAAAACTGCAAATTTTGCAATTTCGCATAAGTCAATGGGGCGTTATTGTTTTCAAGAACATGTCGCGACGTGTCTCGTGATGATTTCATCGAACACATGCAAAACTGCAAATTTTGCAAATAGCGCCGATGTACGGCTGTTGCATTGATACAGATCAAATCACGAAAAGTCAATGGCGCGATATCATTTTCAAGAACATACGTGTCTCGCGATGATTTCATCGAACAAGTGCAAAACTGCAAATTTTGCAAATAGCGTCGATGTACGGCTGCTGAGAACACGATGAAATTAGATATGATAAAAAAGCAAACGAGATGCATCATTAGTAGAATATAAAATGAATAATCTAGGGAATACGCTCAATAGTCAAGAATTGGATGTCTGTGAAGTTGGCCCCCTTTTTTCAAAATTCGGAAAATTTTATTAGAGTTCTGGATTTTCCAGAAAGAGTTCTAGAGTTCTCTGTGATTTTTAAAAAAAGTTCCGTCATTTTTAAAGTAGTGAAAATACTATTTTAAAAATGGGGGGGGGGCTAATTTCACGGCGCCCCCCATTTTTGAAAAAATGAATTTTTTATGGTAGTTCCGGATAGATTTCAATGAGTTCTAGAGTTCTCTATATGTTGCGTCGTAAACGTGGGCCCACTGAAAGTCCCGCCGAGCGGGACATTATAATCGATAAAAGCGACAACGTGGCGTCTTTTGATCTCCGTGTTCAAGACCGCCGGAGAAACACGTGTTGTTTTGTACCGGATTGGCTATCGCGCGACGAGGCGAACCAATCCGTGCCGTTCGTGCGTAACCGACTATCATATATATATATGCGGCGAGACGCAGCGAGAGCAGAGCGATTTCAGATTTCGTCAAGGTCGGATCGCACGTTGTAGAGACCGAGATCTCGTAGAACCGACGAGGCCGAGACCTCCCGATCGTTTTAGTGTGATAATAAAGATAAAATACGAAACGAGATCTTGCAATCGTCTTTTTTTAGTAAAGAGTGAACCCGAAATTAGCGTTGCGGACAGAACTCCCGCACGCACGAAACATTTGGTGCCTCCTGTGAGGTCGTGTGCGGAGATCGTGCACGACCAAGATACGAATAGCGGCCATCAATTAGGGATCGTCAAACACGTCAAACAAGAACCCCGTCGAAGACCAGGACTTCAGGATAAGCAGTGGCCTTTTCATCACGCACGATAACCTCTAAGGAAAGTCACACCACGAGGACAGAGGACGAGGCGGCGCGGCGAGAGAAAGGCTAAGGGCAAGTACATTCCGTGTACATATATCATCGATTGAGCAATTTCCCATCCTGTACCCTTTCAAACGGCATTATGGCCGATCGAGTTAAACTGCTCGTTCAAAGACGAACGTCGTTAAAATCACAAATTACTAATTTAACGAATCTAGTAACTAAAGGACGGTACGATAAGATCGCGGTAAAATTACGCATGGCCCGTGTTACGGAATTGTACCATGCCTACGAAGAATTTAATGACGAGCTCGTGTTGTTAGATCCAAACGACGGTTATAATGATAAATTTACAAACGTACAAGAAAGATATTATTCGATCGCGAGTAAAGTAGAAGAAATAGTCAATCCTGTCGTTTCGAGCGCAAGTAATGATACTACAGTCAACGAATCGCAACCTAGTACTTCCGGTGCCACAGCGATTGTAAAGCGGCGAGTAAAATTACCGGAAGCGTCGTTACCTCAGTTCGACGGTCAGCACGAGAACTGGCTGTCATTTAAAAATACCTTTATTGCCATGATAGATTCACAGTCAGATCTGTCCGATGTCGATAAACTTAACTATCTAAAATCGGCATTAACGGGCGAAGCAGCTAATAAAATAAAGATCTTGTCGGTTGAAGACGCAAACTATCATAAAGCGTGGGAATTGTTAAAACGTGCGTACGAAGTCAAACGGATATTAATTTCACGCCATCTGTCGTTACTATTAAATATGCCCGTTTTAGACAAAGAGACTACCGACGGCTTAACTAAGCTTGCCGACGATGCGCAACAGCATGTCGCATCTTTATCCGCGTTAGGAGTTAATGTAGCATCCGAAATACTCGTGAATTTATTAGAGAATAAATTACCGAAGAACGTCGCGGATAAATGGGAAGAAACTCTGGATCGGGACGAGTTTCCGAAAATCGACGATTTATATGAATTTTTATACCGAACCGCAGTCCGCGTGTCTAAACGTGTTCGCGCAGGAACATCCAAAACCGTCGAAGATAAAAATCACACTTCCCCAAAGAAAAGACGAATAGGTAGTAAGGCATTCGTGACTAGTACAACGAGCAATTGCGTGGCCTGTAAAAGCAAGCAACATCCGTTGTTTAAATGCAGTACTTTTAAAGAATTAACAATCCCGAAACGCATTGAGCTCGTAAGAAACGCGATGCTTTGCTATAACTGCTTACGTTCACATCGAGGTAAAGTCTGTAACTATACTAATTGTACAATTTGTCAGAAGCGACACAACACACTTTTACATCTCGACAAACGAACGAGCGTATCCGCGACAACGGATGCGATAGATTCGAAGGAAACAAAAGGATGACTAATAAAACGAGATGGAAATCAGGCGACATGTCTCACAACGATTTTACACAACTTTACCCCCCAATTAATGACAACCGCGACGATATTTATTCGGGATCGCGATCGTAAACCCGTTAAATGTCGCGCATTATTGGACACATGTGCTTCCGCCAATTTTATTTCCGACAATCTCGTGAAACACTTAAATCTCCCTTTAACTAAATGCGCCATAACGATCGGTGCAATCGATTCGATGAATACAGTTTCAAAAGGCGTCCTTCAAATTAATATTCAATCTATACACAGTGAGTTTTGTAAGGATCTATTATGTTTGTCGATTCCAACAATAACCGATTTAGTTCCGTCTGAAAATTTTCCACGAAATTCTATCAAGATACCACCGAATATTAAATTGGCGGATCCAGAGTTCCATGTACCCCGTCCGGTTGATTTGTTGATCGGCGCAGGAGCAACATTATCATTATTCTCCATAGGTCAGATCGATTTCTCTGAACGAGATCGCGATTTGTATTTACAAAAGACTCGCCTCGGCTGGGTAGTTGCGGGCGGAACTTTGAGACAGAATTATCCAAAAGGGGTCGCGTGTCAATTTACTAACTTGGAACAACAAATCGCTAAATTTTGGACAATTGAAGAGATATCAACCGATTCAACCAAAACACGCGAAGAACTTGATTGCGAAGCGCATTTCGCGGAAAATGTGACTCGCAGCCGTAGCGGCCGTTATACAGTACGATTACCGTTTCGACAAAACAATAAAGGCCTCGGCGATTCGCGAAACGTCGCGCTTAAACGCTTAAATTCACTAGAGCGAAAGTTTGATTCAGATCCGAGCCTAAAGAGTGCTTATTCACAAATAATACAGGAATATCTAGATTTAAAACATATGTCAATAATAGATGACCCTTCAGACGAGGGATATTACATGCCACATCACGCAGTAGTGAAATCCTCGAGTAACACTACTAAAATTCGGGTAGTATTCGATGCGTCGGCAGATTCGAGTAATGGCATATCTTTAAACGATATATTAATGATAGGGCCAACTATTCAAGATACATTATTTATACATCTGATTAGATTTCGCACATATAAATACGCTTTGACTGCAGACATCGAAAAGATGTATAGGCAGATAGAATTACATGAAGACGATCGAATATATCAACGTATATTATGGCGCATATACAACAAAATAAAAACTCTTCAAATCAATACTGTCGCTTTCGGCCTATCGTCGTCACCTTTTCTTGCCATAAAAACGGTTCAAAAACTAGCAGATGACGAGCGCGACGCGTATCCCCTAGCCGCCACCGTTCTCAAGAAACACTTATACGTAGATAATCTGCTGTCCGGCGCGAATAACGTCAGTGAAGCTCGCACGTTGCGAGACGACATAATCACGGTAACTTCGCGAGGCGGTTTCAACATGCGAGAATGGGCATCGAATGATAAACGCGTTCTTGCCGATTTAAATTCCGACACAATTAATCCGAATCTTGTCCTCGATAAAGACAATCCGTTGAATACCTTAGGCATGATGTGGCGCACACACGACGACGTATTGGGCTATTCAGTACGCTCGATTAATCTCGCGGATAAATTTACGAAACGAACCATGTATTCGGAGATCGCAAAGATTTATGATCCACTAGGGATATTAGGCCCTGTCATATTATACGCGAAAAGATTAATGCAAATTTTGTGGCAGTGCAAGGTGGACTGGGATGAATCCATCCCATCTAGTATACATAAAAAATGGATAGATTTCGCGTCACAGTTAGATTTACTTAATGAAGTATCTATTGATCGCCAAGTATTGATTCCGGATTATACCGATTTTCAAATTCATGGATTTTGCGACGCGAGTAAAACGGGTTACGGTGCGTGCATATACATACGTTCCATCGATCAACATAAAAACGTTCGTTGTCATCTACTCTGTGCGAAATCTCGAGTCGCACCGTTGAAAGCAGTAACGATACCTCGTCTCGAACTGAACGGAGCGCTTTTATTAGCTAAATTATATCACGAGGCATGTCGGGCGTTAGGAGTGTCACCGAGCGACACAACCTTGTGGTGTGATTCGAAAGTCGTCTTACATTGGGTGAAAACTTCACCACATCTCCTAAAAACGTATGTATCCCATCGCGTCACTCAAATTCTAGAAATCGTTGAAATAAAGGTTTGGCGACATATTAGATCAGAACATAATCCGGCGGACGCGTTATCCAGAGGGCAATTACCGAGTGCTTTTCTAAAGAATCCATCATGGTTTAACGGACCGGAGTGGTTAACGAGAGGGGAAAGCGAATGGCCTGTCGAAATCGAAGAGGTAATCGAAATACCCGAATTAAGAAAAACCATATGCTTGGCAACGATTGCTAAGGATTGCAGTTTTCTTAGAAGATATTCGTCATATTCACGGTTATTAAGAATTACAGCGTTATGTCTACGTCTTCGTCCAAAAAATACCTTCCGCGGGCATATATACATAAGGGAAATAAATGAAGCGGAGACGCGAATAATGAAAATCGTACAAGAGTCATGTTTTTCACGCGAGATACACGAACTTTCGAAAGGGCGATCGGTGAAGAAAGGCAGTATTGCCGCGTTAAACCCGTTTATGGACGAAAATGGTTTGATCCGCGTCGGTGGACGCCTCAAGATGTCAAACTTAACTTTTCCTCAAAAACATCCAATTTTACTTCCGAGTCGTCATTTTATAACGGATTTAATTATCAGGGAAACGCATGAAAGATACTATCACGCAGGCATTCAAACGACTTTACACACCATTAGACGTAAATTTTGGCTACTTGATGGTCGAAATCAAGTACGTAGGGTCGTTCGATCATGCATACGTTGTTTTCGGTTTAATGCTGACACAGTCAATTACAAGATGGCTGATTTACCGAAGAGTCGAGTACGTAACGCGATTCCATTCACCCACGTTGGGATTGATTTCTGCGGCCCATTTTTTATTAAAGAGAAAAAACATCGAAATCGAAATCGGATCAAAGTATATGTCTGCGTGTTTATATGCATGGCAATAAAGGCGGTGCATTTAGAAGTCGTGAGCGATTTATCCACCGAAGGATTCTTAGCCGCTTTCCGTCGTTTTATAGCAAGACGAGGCATTCCGACACACGTTTATTCCGATAACGGAACGAACTTTATAGGAGCGAATAATGAATTGAAAGAATTATATCAGCTTTTTAACTCAGACGAACACAAGAATCTGACGAATCGATTCTCGGTAGAACACCATATAACGTGGCATTTTATACCTCCCATAGCTCCACATTTCGGTGGGCTTTGGGAATCCACAGTGAAATTATTTAAGCATCATTTTAAACGTGTAGTCGGAGATCTCTTATTTACGTTTGAGGAATTGAATACTTTCACCGTTGAAATTGAAGGAATACTCAACTCGCGACCTATAACCGTTCTATCTTCTGACCCCAATGACCTTTCCGCTTTAACACCCGCCCATTGCTTAATCGGTCGACCATTGATTAATATGCCTGAGCCTGATTTCTCGTCTGTCCCAGCCAATCGGTTGTCCACTTGGCAGCATATTTCCAAGGTGCGACAAGACTTTTGGGCACGCTGGAACTTGGAATATCTCAACGAGCTCCAGATCCGTCGAAAGTGGATCAAGGACGGAGAAAAAATCCACAACGGAATGATCGTGCTCATAAAGGAAAAGGGCCTCCCTTGCTTCCAATGGGCTTTAGGAAAAATCGCAAAGATTCATCCGGGTCAGGATGGAGGAATACGAGCTGTTTCCGTGAAAACAGCGACCGGAACGTTGAAGCGAGCAGTGAAGTGCCTATGTCCACTTCCCATCGACTAATAATGCGACGAAACACAAATGTATCTTCGTTATAACAATCTTATCGATGTAAGACAATAATGTAATAATGGTTGATCGATATCCTCTCAACGGGGGGAGTATGTTGCGTCGTAAACGTGGGCCCACTTAAAGTCCCGCCGAGCGAGACATTATAATCGATAAAAGCGACAACGTGGCGTCTTTTGATCTCCGTGTTCAAGACCGCCGGAGAAACACGTGTTGTTTTGTACCGGATTGGCTATCGCGCGACGAGGCGAACCAATCCGTGCCGTTCGTGCGTAACCGACTATCATATATATATATGCGGCGAGACGCAGCGAGAGCAGAGCGATTTCAGATTTCGTCAAGGTCGGATCGCACGTTGTAGAGACCGAGATCTCGTAGAACCGACGAGGCCGAGACCTCCCGATCGTTTTAGTGTGATAATAAAGATAAAATACGAAACGAGATTCTGCAATCGTCTTTTTTTAGTAAAGAGTGAACCCGAAATTAGCGTTGCGGACAGAACTCCCGCACGCACAAAACACTATAGGTTTTAAAAAAAGTTCCGTTCAAATAAGCCCAAAAATCGATGTCAAACTTGAACAAAAAATTTCCACTTTTTTAAAAAAATCAGTTTTTTATGGTAGATTCAAAAAGATTTTAACAAGTTCTAGAGTTTCCTATAGGTTTTATAGCGCTACGACCAATATTTCAAAAGTTACAGCCCTTCAAAGGGTCACACCTCGAAAATTTTCTAAGTCCCGAAGGGATTTATGGTAGCCCCCTGAGGAGTTCTATCGAAAACTATTAGGGTCCGAAGCGCTCCAACCGATAATTCAAAAGTTACAGCCTTTCAAAGGGTCACCCCTGAAATTAAAATATTATTTTACCGGAGTTCTGGCGGGAGTTCTGGTAGCCCCCCGAGGAGTTTTATCGAAAACTATTAAGGTCCGAAGCGCTACGACCAATATTTCAAAAGTTACAGCCTTTCAAAGGGTCACACCTCAAAAATGTTTTTTCAAAGACAAAAATATATATATGAATAGTTACGGCACATCTAATAGAGTGTGAAAAACGTAGATGTAGTTATAACATAAATACATTTATATAAATAACTGTTAATATTAAAAAAAAATTTTTTTAATTGTAAATTGTTTTAAATTTTGTTGCTATATTTTTGTTTATCGATGATCTGCTTATGTGTAATATGTTATTATATTGGTAACATTTTTTTAATGTTCACATTTTTTGTAAAACCCTTTATAAGACGGATATTCAAGGATTTATAACTTTTTATTTAAATTGTTAATTGATTTGAAATTTGGCCCCGATCTTTGAAACAGAATACAGAATATGATAATAAATTTTCATGAATTTTGTTATATTTTGACTAATTCTCCAGAATACCTTTAAAATTTAATTTATGATTTATAATTTACGCACTGACGTTTACGTTATTACTGTCAACTTAGTATTAATTATTTTGTTATGAAAATGAAGGCGTTTGATTTAACAGAAAATAATTCTATATATCATTAATTCCCGATTATTCATTATTTCAATTTATATTACAATAATTATTGTTTTTATCATTAATTTGTTTAGTAGAATGAAATTGTGATGAAAAAAAAAGCGTAATTATCACGAATTCTAATATGGAAGTATAAGAATCAGGAATCAATCAATTGGGAAAAGGAATTTATTGGCAAAAGAAACTTACTTGTACAAATTATGTTTTAATGTTATATGTTAAGAAAAAAATACAAAGAAATATATAAAATGTATAAGTAATACATGAGTAATATAATATATACTAGAAGAAAATGATAAAAGAATAAATTTTTACATTGTATGTAAAATTTGTACAAAAAATCTATATATATGTATATTATATAAAAGTTTAAGCGTACACCCGCGTTGTGACAATCCGGGCTATTTCTATTCTCTCCATCCTTTTCCTCTGTCTTTTCCTCTTCCTTTTTTTTATCCTCTTCCGTTCTTTCTCTCTCCATCCTGTCCGTTCTTCTCTCTATTCTACTACTCCATTCTCGTTCTCTGATCCTTGCTCGCCGCGCTCTTAAGGAATAGTACCTGTAAACACAGATAAAGCAGCATTTAATTAAATGCAATTAATGCAATTATTTACAAAATAAAATTAATTTTACAACTTTGCATTGACAAAGTAACATACCTATTGTTCCTTTTGAAGTTCTTCCTCGTCTTTTTCTTCATTCTGAAGTGGGCAGGCTTCATCTATGCTATCTTTCTCTATGCCATTCGTTCTTTATTTTTTCGCTTTCAACTCTTCTGTTCTCTTCCTCCTTCCTTTGTTGCTCTTTTTTTATTTTTTTCCGTAGTAAAATTCTTAATGGTTTCGATGGCAGTCTCGCTTTTTTTTGCTCTCCTCTCCTTTATTGTCTCATGCCGTTTTCCGAAAGGACTATCCTAATTCAATACACAATCATTATTATTAAAGAACACCTGTAATAAAAAAATTATACACTGTTGTAAACTTTAGCTGCGTTTCTATAATCGTTCAGTACTGTAAATCTATAGTTTACGCTTCTGATAGCTTCTCCCACAGTTCTAACGATGAATTGGACCCGAAGCGCTGAAATAAAAAATGACAAAGTTACCTTCTTAAATGTTAGGTCTAAAAAATTTTAAATCCCAAAGTTTTTTCTTATTCTTTATTTTTATTAGATGGCTGGAGAAAATGCATTATACCTTACTAGTAGGGTAATGTGGGACTCGTCCACGGAGTAATGCGAAACAGGGTGTATCTACTAAAAAGTCAGCTATCTAAATTACAGCTCCCTAAAACGTCAGGTTAAAAAAATATTTTAGAATGTTGAAGAATGAAAATTTACTTACCTATATAATAGATATGCTGTTGTATGACACACGAGTTGCAATCATGTCTCCCTATTAGAGAATATCGATTTCTACTCTAACAGGTAAGATATAAATGCCACCCATGCATACGTATGTGTTGATAATTACTCCAGTTGCGCAGTTTCAATCTTGTTAACCTCATATTTAAAAAACGTATAATATTTTTTTATTATAATAAGACTTACTGCGCACGGCGCAGAATAAATTTTATAATAATCACTGCGCACGGCGCAGAACAAATTTTCGTGGTAATCACTGCGCACGGCGCAGAATAAATTTTATGATAATCACTGCGCACGGCGCAGAATCAATTTTGTGGTAATCACTGCGCACGGCGCAGTATAAATTTTATGGTAATCACTGCGCACGGCGCAGAAGAAATTTTAGGAAAAATCACTGCGCACGGCGCAGAACAAATTTTCGTGGTAATCACTGCGCACGGCGCAGAATAAATTTTGTGGTAATCACTGCGCACGGCGCAGAATCAATTTTGTGGTAATCACTGCGCACGGCGCAGTATAAATTTTATGGTAATCACTGCGCACGGCGCAGAATAAATTTTCGTGGTAATCACTGCGCACAACGTAGAATAGGTTTTCACAGTAATTACTGTGCATTTAATATGACAAACCAATAAATTACTTTTTTCGTGTTTTAATTTTAATTTGTTTTTTATTATTTTAATCTTACTTAATGCTTGTGTCATTTATCTCCAAATATATTTATTCTTTTTTTCTTCTTTTATCGTTTTTCGTTTTTTGTTATACATAAAGTTAAAATTCATAAATTGATTAATTATGTTTATCTCATTTACATCTTTATGTCTTAACATAAAGTACTATGTGTGGATATATTTCTTCACTTTTATCTGCAGTATATTGCTTTGCAGGCATATCATCGAACTTGTACCAATGAAAACCTGTATATGTAAATGCCACATAATGTCCATCATTGTCTTTTTCGCCATATTTTTTGTATGATGAAAGGCCTGCCAAAGAATAGTCATTATTGTTAATTTTAATATTTTTGGCTACATCATTTAACGTATGTTTCCGTTGTTGTATTTTGTTATTTTTTATATAGTTTGTATCAGTTGTATTGCACTTGTGTCAATAAATATATGAGGTCCACATGTGATGGTACGAGTAGTAATCTTTTTACATCTATGACATCTTGTTTCTTTTGCATTAATAATTGTGTCGTCGATCGCTCTTTGCATATTATTAAATCCGTTCTTTAAAATTTCGTCAACATTTATGTAGTACGTTTGTGATGTTTTTTGACTGTAATCACAATTCTCACAATTGTACTCATTTGTATAACTTGGGATGCTGTCAAATAAATAGTCTATCAATTGCGCAACATTACAATTTGCATTAAGTGATAGATTAGCACGCGTGCGTTTTTGTCACTTTTTGAAAAGTAGTAGGTTCCATAAAATTGATGCTCTTGTGCTGTAATCTTTCGCAATAATTTTTCCGCGTTCTAAAATGTCTGTTGTAAATTTTACAAACCTATATTTGTCTTGTAGGTATTATGTATACCCATAGCATTTGCAACTACTTGAAACGTAGAGTCAAATGCACAAGTTTCAATCAGCAGTATTTGTCCTTCATCAATTCTGGTCGCATTGCACATGCAGCCATTTCTTAAAACTGGCAGACCTATAGCTTTGTTTGTATTGCCAAAATCCCACTCAGGGCATGGCGTTAAATAATTTGATTTCAATCGTTTTAAAACGCGTGGTTCAGATTTTTCGGATGTCTTCCTCTTTATTTTATTTCGCCAATTTTCCATTTCGTTTAATGAGTCTTCCTCCGGATCATCTTTATCCGTATATGAAACCGACTCATTCGCATTATCATTTTGATTGCTTCGGTCTGATTGGATTAAAATCGATTCGTCATTTCGTATAACAGGTGATTCTTTTATATTGCTTTGATCTGATTTAATTAAGCTCGATTCTTCGTCATTTTGTTTAACAGGTGATTCTGTTACATTGCTTTGGTCTGATTTGATTAAAATCAATTCTTTGTCATTTTGTTTAACAGGTGATTCTATTACATTGCTTTGGTCTGATTGAATTAAGCTCGATTCTTTGTCATTCATAATCAAATCAGCATTATCATTTTTCGAAGGTGATTTTATAAGATTGTCTTTATCAAACATTTTTACTGGACTCCAATAACAATCTTCTATTTCACTCAAATTAGTATTATCTTTTAAAGGTGACTCTATTATGTCATCTTTTTGAGACGTTTTTGCTGGACTCAATTCTGTCTCATTTATATCGGTTTTCTTAGATGATCCACACGTTATTTTTAATCTACCGTCTAAGTATTCGATATGCCGTAATATAAATTTATCTATTTGCATGGGCAAATGATTTTTAAAGACTCTGGTCTTTAATTCGGCAAATTCAGCTTCAACAAAAGCTGACGTAGTGATTTGTGAACCACGCTTGAAATGCGATCTCATTATGCCCGTCCACAAAGGAAGGTAACGTATAAGGTCCTTTATTTTTTTTGCGGCTTCGATATTATAAAATGCGTTTACGACAGTTCCGTTCTTTGAAAGTGTGGCAGATCTTTCAGCTTTATGGAATATATTTTTTGCCCACGTAGTCCAGCTACTTTCTGCATCAATTTCATCATCTTCTACGCATTTTTTATCCTCGCGTTCTGTATTATTATCTTCTTCCGGATCTGCAATCGTATATCCTTTAATCCTATTATTAATTTTTTGCAGATGTTTCTTAGAAATGGTAATGATGTAACATTGTCACAACCTGTTTCTCCGCTTAACGCTACAATTAATATATATTTTATAAATTTTTTTGTTTCATTAAAGTCATCTATCTGATATAATTGTCCTAAGCATCTTAGGTAAAATTGGCGTATTTTAATCGCCCTGCCTCTTAGACAATCCCATTTAGCAATCTGATTTATAAAATGGCTCACATCTAGTCTCATGTAACATGATGGAATATCTGTATTATTACCTTTAATAATCTTATAACATACTTGCAAATAATGACTTAAATCATTACAATTTGCAAATATGCGAGCAACAGCAATTAAAATTGCCTTTCCGAAATTTGTTGCGACAATTCGAGGTTTCGGAGCACCATTTCTTACAATTTCCGAAAAAAAATAGCTTATTATGACTGCATCTTGCTTTGTGGATACCATTTGGAAAACTGAAAAATTGCCAAGTTTAGACCCAGGTAACATAGAAGAATGCAACAAGCATTTCACATTCCAGCAACTGTAGATAAGCTACAACTGGTCTCCCTACGTTTCTCAGTGTTAACAAGTAGTAATCAACAGTAACAAAGTAAAAAAGATCTTTGACGAGGAAGCTTGTTTGCTCCTACAGTATCTTAATTGAGTCCAAACACTGTTTCTCGATTTTATTGCCTCATGGTAGGTCGAAAGTGACTACATTGTAGTATATCGATAGTAGCTCACATACCGTGCACTCTTCTACTGAGTAACAGTAGATTGAAAGTAGCTCTCATTTCATGCTCGCTTCTACCAGTCTACAATAGGTAAAAAATGACTTGTATTTCGTTCCTTTTTCTCTAGCACTATACAGTACATCGAAAGTAGCTCATATTTTATGCTCGCTTCTACCGCACTACAATAGATAAAATGTATCCTACATTCTTGTCTTTTTATAATTTCAATAAATACAATACTAAAAAATCCGGTAAATATGCATATTAGGTCAAACCTCACCGATGACTTTGACCTTGACATATGTTGTCAAGGTCACCCTCCTGAGTGACCTTCAGAAGGTTTTAGCCGGCGGTCATTGTTTATTAAAAAGTTATAAACAAAAAATGTTTCGAAAATATAGCAGCTATTTTGAGTATTGGAAGGCATAAATGACTAATATATATGTCGAAATAGTTCACGCATACACTTTTCACGCAAACCGAGGTTTACGCACACCTCCCCCTGCTTTCGGGGGAGGTGCGGTAGTCCCGAAATAGTTCACGCATACACTTTCCACGCGAACCGAGGTTCACGCACACCCCCCCGTGCTTTCGGGGGAGGTGCGGTAGCCCCGAAATAGTTCACGCATACATTTGGACAAAATACGCAAAATTTTAAGTATGCAAATTAAATACACGGGACTACCGCACCTCCCTCGAAAGCACGGGGTGTGTGCGTGAACCTCGGTTCACGTGGAAAGCGTATGCGTGAATTGTTTCGGGGCTACCGCACCTCCCCCGAAAGCACGGGGGGGTGTGCGTGAACCTCGGTTTGCGTGGAAAGTGAATGCGTGAACTTTTCATGCGTGGAAAGTTAATATGCGAGATGCTACATGGGTTAGATGACGCGCTTTAAAAGTATTCAACTGTTTAAAGCGCGTCATCTAACCCATGTAAGTATTCTCTGCTTTAACAAAAAGACTTTAATTTATCAACAATTTACTACTTTAAATGTTGTGTTTTGGTAAAGTAGCGACTTTCTCGCGAAATAAAGTATTCTCTGCTTTAAAAAAAAAACGTAATATTAGTCATTTATGCCTTCCAATACTCAAAATATCTGCTATATTTTTCAAACTTTTTTTGTTTATAACTTTTTAATAAACAATGACCGCCGGCTAAAACCTTCTGAAGGTCAGTCAGGAGGGTGACCTTGACAACATATGTCAAGGTCAAGGTCATCGGTGAGGTTTGACCTAATATGCATATTTACCAAAAATCCATTGTAAAATACCATATAATTATATAGTATCAATCATGTTATTGTTTAAAAAACCACTTATGTCTAAAAAATAATTTTCGAGACAAAATTAAGATAGATTCTATATAGTTGTATACAGTACCTTATACCTGTATATGTACACAAGTCATTTAGTATTGAGATGTAATATAAGGAATTGAAAACAGCATATGTCTCATGCTTGAATCTTCCGATGTACAGAAATAGCTCTACAACTGACAGTGACAGACATATTTCGCTATCTGCAAAATTTATTGGCATAATTTTGTAATTAATTTTCATCGTCAAACAAGAGATTCAAAATAGTATACAAAATATCCTGCAAAGCTGCTAAACTTTTAAATAAACAATTTGAGTACAACAAATAAAGAAAAATATATATTTAAGTTTTATTTTATCACAATATGTTATGTTACAGATATTTATTACAGTTATTTATTTATATCACAAGAAGTATTATTTATAACACAAATAAATTATCGTATCGTATTATATTAAATAGCTTATCATATCATATAAAGCGTTAGGATAATTACTCGATTACTTTCGATTACCAGCGCCAGCTACCGCATAGTTAGCCGCAAGCTCCTCTTCCACTTTAGATCGGTGCAAAGCACTGGAGCTTCCTTGCACTGCTCTTTGTTGAACCATGTAGTGACGCTGCTGTGCATTTTTTATTACCTTGGCCATTTTCACTTCAAACTCTTTAACAGAGGTATTTTTAAATTGTTCGATTTGTCGGAGAGCACCTGCAATAAAAATATGTTCATATAATTAAGTTCAGGATTTGCTTTGTCACATTTTAAATTTATTTTCAACTCAGAAATTGACTGAAAAAAAAAATTGGAAACGTATTAATTAATAATGATGAGTTAAAATTGTAACAACATTAATATATAAGTATATACGTAGATCAGAAGTGGGAGAATGTTGCTCCAGAAGTAATATTTTTCCATTCTGGTCTAAAGGGTGCGTCTTACCTAAAATAAAATAATATAAAGTAATTTTTACCATAATATTGTAGATTTAAAGGCGTTTCCCGAAACCGAATTTTTTTTTCACCTTCTTTCCATGTGAAAAATGTCTTAATTAATTTGTCCGTTATACTTGTCTTCAAGAAGCCATCTAATGCATTTGAAATGTTCAGTCCCCCAAGAAGGATAAAATATTGCTCCTGAAAAGTTTCCAAATACATATCGGATAAGTAGAATAATAAAAATAAATATCATGTACGTGTATATATATATCCACACATTTAATTTAAAAGCATTATATTTTAACTTACCAAAATGGATAATGCTTTTTCGTCTTTTATTAAAATCTGAAACTGTTCTACAGTTTGCACCGAAAGGTTCAATTGCTGAACAGCTCGTATAATATCTTTACTACTTTTTTGTTTGTTTTCCAAATTATTTATTTTTTGCAATATTTTATCTTGTCCCTTTTTTTATTCCTCTAAAAAATTATATTTGTTTATTTATATTTTATTAGAATGTTAAATTATATGCTTATATATAAATAACACTTACTTTATTTTAGTTAGTATTAATTTTAAAATCGACAGATGATTATTATTTAAAAATGACAGATCTATATAATTTTCTTCATCCGCTGCTTTATGCTTTAATGCATTGTCGTTTGAAATGTTTTCCTTATTTCTATTTAATTGGCATCTGAAAATTGCATTATCAAATTATATTATTATTTATTACTATTATTATCATCTTTATTTAAGGGCGAGGCACAGCTGAAACGTGGAGATTAGATGAAAGAGCCGATGGATTCAATACTTCGCCAGACTTACAGTAGGGTCAAAGTAATAAACAATATTTATATAGAAATCCTAAAGCGTAAATCATTACATTACACAGACCTTGCATTTTTCTTTTTTTTTTATTCAATTTTTCTTCACATTCTCCGTTTTTATTTCTTGTTAAAGCCAGGGTAAAATTTAAAATATCCTGTAGTTGCTGGTCTAATATATTACCTTCAGTCGACATAAAATCCTTTTCTACGAGTGTGACTTGAGGACCTTGAGGTTCCATAACATAAACAGTGCTTCGCTGCCTGAAAGCCAACAATGTATTGTTACAAAACATGGTAGGCAACGGACGTCTTGGCGCCTATCGTATTTTCTGGGTTGTTTTTCAAATTATTATAAATAATCATTTATTTATTTTTTTGGACATATAATATCGAGTAATATAATATCGTGTAATAGAATATAAATATTGTGTAGACAGGATAAACTCACTCAGTTGTACAAATTACACTTCCAAAGGGACGAGTGATTCCTCTTTCACACTGCTTTGCTTCATAAAAAGAAAGAGGCCCAATGCTCTGTCTCGTGGCTCTTTGCGGTCCTTGCCAGCTCATCTATTAGGATCGCCTCCCGTTTGATGAAAATTCCAGTTAATAATCGCTTTTTCTCTATTGCGTACACAATACTCGTAGAAAACACTCACTTCGTATCCGAATCACTCAGAGATGGAAGACGAAGTTCCCTCTACAAGTCCCGTCGAAAGATGGCCACCGAGCGCACACGTACGACGTATACCGACCTATGGTGCGTATCAGCGTATCCTCTCTACTCATCTTTCGACAGGGCCGTGTCGTCCCTGGCATAAGCCTAAATCCCCAACGCTGCGGAACGCTCGTGATTGGCTCCGTTCTCGTTCGCTCTCCTTGTCGCGCGTCGCTTCAAGACCATGAGAGCGAGTGAAAGCAAAAGATATTATTTTTATTTTATTTTATTTTATTTTATTTTTTTAGTTTATTAATAATATTTTTATTATTTTTATTATATTATTTTTATTTAAAAACTGAATATTGTTGAAACTTAGTTTCACATATTTGTCATACTTTTACATATATGTTACACATGCTTATAATAATTTAATGCGGCCATTCATTATCATAAATTGCTGCAACAACTGACATGTTAACCTCAAAACATTTTTTACAATTTCTCCAAAAAGGCATTTTGTATCCTTTATATTTAATGTCATTCGGTAAAATATCTAAATATATATTTCCTAATTCGCTACATTTAAAAATATCAACATGTGTTAAATTTAAATTTTCATCGATTATATAAAGAGGCTCAATTATATTCAATTTTCTACCTACAAGCCGATAGGTGCCGTCACTGTATTTTAAAATATTATCAATGATAACAATTCTACCGTCATGTAAAATACAGCAGTTATTTTTATTATCTACATCATACGTAAAATTATTAATTTTAATCCGATGAAATTGCAGTAATAATTTATTTGTTATTATAACAGGTTTATTATTTTCTGTGGTAATTTTTTTCGGGCCATAAGCGGTAATTATTTTACTTGATTTAAGTAATGTAAGAGATATATTGCATCATTTATTATATTTTCTTCGTAGCAATTATAAATTTGAATGAATTCTTTCGTTCGACTCCTAATAATCTTCCGGAAAAATGTCATATTATTTTCAAATGGAAAGCATGAAAAATGATCCAGGGGGCCAAATCTACGAATATCTTCAGCGAGATGAATTAAACAGTGTACATTGTATGATAAATAATTTCGTCCGTAAATTTCGATGCAATCGCAAACAAATGCTTCTAATAATTGATGTGCTTTATCAATTTCATTGTCGTTCGGTTTTGGCTTGATCAAGAGGCGAATAACACAATGCAGTTTTAAAAAATGTAACATCCTAGTATCATTTCCAAATAAATCTAATAATACGGTCGGTGACGTACACAATAAAAATTGACGATATTCTGTTGCTTTAAAATCGATGACAGTCATTTAAACCTCGTGGACGACGTGCAAATTCTTTTGGGCATTGGGTAGCTATCGTTAACAAACGTTCGGAAATACAGTTTTTTGTTTTTACATTTAATGGTCTTGTCTTGTGTTTTCCTTCAATCCACGCATCCACTACAGTTTTCTTAGCGACTCCAATACACACTCCATGCATATAATCAATTACTACTTAACTCACTAATCCCATAGGTAAATTGTAGAGAGCCGAAATCCCATTATAATGTCCGTCGTCATTATTCCCAGCATTATTCTGAAAAGAAATGAATTCTTGATCGGTCTTAAGAGCGTAGCCTATTCCTTTATACACATGGGTATGGTCGTTCTTATGACGTTCTCCACGAATTTTGCATTTTGGGCAGCTGTAATAACCACCATGACCTTTAATATTAAGACAATGGTGCTTTGCTGGAGTATCGGCTATAAATGCATTTAACTGTATTTTAATATTTTGTCCATTAAATATTAATCCTGTATTTGTTAATTTGATGATTTCCTTATTAAAATCAGCGAAAAAGTCTTTGAAATTACCAGGTTGTTTTTTTCCTTGATAAAGGCCTGCTATCATTGGGCTTTTATCGGTTAAATTTATTATTCGGAATTGTATCGGCCACACGTCGCAACGAACATTATTATAAATATTAGCACCATCGGTAGAAAAGTCTACAAGTAATATACGAGGTATTTCGTCACTGATTGGTATGTTTTTTAATTTCATAATAATGTTTTTAGTAACACCAATATGAAGATAATGGCCAGGATTGAGAACCTTTATATCTGTGCACTTTGTAGGAGTCTTTAACAGAGTTCGAGCATCTTTCGGTAACTGCTGATGACACTTATGTTCTCTAAGAACAGATAACATACTGTTAATCTGAACGTGAGTCATCTTGGTTTTAACACACATTCTGGCTAAGTCAATAGTAAATTGATCTTGAGTATTGACGAATGCACCATTTGAATTATCACTATCATAATTGTCGTCATCATCATAATAATCGTCATCACTGCTGTGAAAAGTATCATCGTCGTCTCGGTCGTCTCGGTCAACACAAACATTGATATCTTTATCAATATCACCAATGTCAACATCAGTTTCTTCATGAAAATTATTGTCACTCGCACTTATTGTCTTGTTATCACACTTACTATTTAATGCACTTACTGCACAGTCTTCGATAATTGATTGATTTGAAGATGTACTTGGTGTACATTCGACGGCACTTCTAATCGCATTATAATGCGCTTGTTGGCGAATTCTTTTTTGTTTATTCGATAATAAATCCCAATTTTTCCGGCTTCGTTTTGGAAGTTTATTGGTATTATTCATTTTCAAAGTCGTCCTATCCGTTAGTGACGCTTTCTACGGTACTACTAAAGTTTTTGATTCCTTTTACTCAGATAGAAACAAAGAGACAACATGGAGTCAACATGTTGTCAACATGGAGTCCTTTACTGTTTATACAAGAAAAAAAAATGATACTTAAGCGAAATGTATACGTTATAGGAATTGAGTATAGGCTAAAAAGATGCTTCGATTATCCAATAACAATAGCGCGATATAATGATGAAACACTATATGCTAGGGATCCATATACACTATAAAAAAGCGTAGAGACCTTTGATAGTTGGATATATTCTATCAACGTATAGTAAGAATAATGATGCTTCGCTAATCCACAGCAGTAGCACGATATTATAATGGAATCTTGCATGCTACGGATATGTGCACGCGTGCAATAGCGTGTACAGTCCTACGGTAGTTAAATAGCTGTTCTCAACATGTAGTGACTAAAATGACACTACACCAGTCTAATACAGCTACCTTATATTAGTAAAAATGTAGTCAACTTTTATTATGTTCTACAGGTGTTAGAAATTATATACATACGGCTATCGGATTTATATATTCCTAATCGACATAAAAACATGAAACTCTAAAAAGTCATATACTGTAGGATGCATGTAGCTTACTTTGAGAGGGAAATTATTGATACACTTATCGTAAAAGAATTAAAGAAACTTTGTCGTATACACACAAAGTGGAGAAACGGGTAGAGTCTTTGTTTACTTTATATATATATTATGCCCGAAGAATTTAAAAATATTATTCATCTACTAGTTGCGCTTCCTACTTTTGCTAGCTGGGTCAATTGTCTTTTTTTTATGAATAACTTCTGCAGAAAATCTCTCAGCGTGCACTCAAAAATTACATCAATTCCTTTCACGGGCTTAATAAATAAAGTGCCCACAAGTTTTGTACCACATTCGTTGCAACTACTTCTAAATGTTGCATAGCATTTAGCATCGCTATTTTTATATATTTTTCCACGCTTAAATGTGAATGCGCATGGTATTTTACTCTGTTGCCATATTTTATCTGCAAACACGTGGGTCCATTTTCCTGCTTGAAATGATACGTGATTACGTTTTCGTGTTTTAGGAAATGTGTTTTTTGTTGTATTAGGCTTTATTTGTGCCCACTTTTCTTCTGAAATCATTAACTGAAACTTTTTCACTTCTTTCTCGCAAGCAGAACTGTTATTTATATTGTAAGAACTGTCTTTAGTGTCATCGTACGTATCTCTTTTATCAATTCTAAATGATTTCAATACAGCACTGTACATGCCACTTCTGTCATTTTTCATAATTGTATAAATATGTTTTGGCGTTATGTGGGACCCACTGTTTATAATTATCTCAGATATAGAGCGATATACGGCATGAAGATGGTGGAAAAACTTTACCATCATTTTGTATAGGTCTGTATTTTTCATCAGTTAAAATATTAAGCAACTGTTCCTTATCGTACATGTTTGTATTTTGTCTTGTAAATTCGTGTGTTGCTATATAAATGTACTTATTATATTTCTGATTATTTATTTACACACGAATTTTTATATATTTATATATATAAAGATATATATTACCACCAATACCAATATTATTACCACAATTATATTATATATTATATATATTACCACAATTTTTTTTTTCTCAATAATATATCCTAAAATAGGAATATGTAAAGATATATATATAACAATATGTATCCTGAAATAAGGAAAGAGGAAAATCTGAAAATAATAATAATAAATATAATTTAAAGAATAATTTAAATGTAACGATGCAAAATCCGTTATAATACAACATAACATATAAAAATTGCAAATATTTTAAGTATTGCTTCCTCATAGAGGAAGCTTTGTAATGGTGAAAAATTTTTTTTTCGAGATTTTGATGGAAATAGGTTTAGAATGTTCTAAAATATCGAAAAATCATATTAGTAAAAAATGCCCGGAAGTGTGTGTGTGTGTGTGTGTGTGTGTGTGTGTGTGTGTGTGTGTGTGTGTGTGTGTGTGTGTGTGTGTGTGTGTGTGTGTGTGTGTGTGTGTGTGTGTGTGTGTGTGTGTGTGTGTGTGTGTGTGTGTGTGTGTGTGTGTGTGTGTGTGTGTGTGTGTGTGTGTGTGTGTGTGTGTGTGTGTGTGTGTGTGTGTGTGTGTGTGTGTGTGTGTGTGTGTGTGTGTGTGTGTGTGTGTGTGTGTGTGGGTGTGTGTGTGTGTGTGTGTTGTGTGTGTGTGTGTGTGTGGTGTGTGTTGTGTGTGTGTGTGTGTGTGTGTGTGGTTGTTTGTGTGTGTTTTTGTGTGTGTGTGTGTGTGTGTGTGTGTGTGTGTGTGTGTGTGTGTGTGTGTGTGTGTGTCTGTGTGTGTGTGTGTGTGTGTGTGTGTATGTGTGTGTGTGTGTGTGTGTATGTGTGGTGTGTGGTTTGTGTGTGTTGTGTGTGGTGTGTGTTGTGTGTGTGGTGTGTTGTGGTGTGTGTGTTGTGTGGTGTGTGTGTGTGTGTGTGTGTGTGTGTGTGTGTGTGTGTGTGTGTGTGGTGTGTGGTGTGTGTGTTTGTGGGTGTGTGTGTGTGTGTGTGTGTGTGTGTGTGTGTGTGTGTGTGTGTGTGTGTGTGTTGTGTGTGTGTGTGTGTCGTGTGGTTGTGTGTGTGTGTGTGGTGTGTTGTGTGGTGTGTGTGTGTGTGTGTGTGTGTGTGTGTGTGTGTGTGTGTTGTGTGTGTGTGTGGTGTGTGTGTGGTGTGTGTGTGTGTGTGTGTGTGTGTGTGTGTGTGTGTGTGTGTGTGTGTGTGTGTGTGTGTGTGTGTGTGTGTGTGTGTGTGTGTGTGTGTGTGTGTGTGTGTGTGTGTGTGTGTGCGGATTTTTGTACACGCATCTACTTCTACAATTTTTTAGATACCAGTTTGAATTTTTGCACACAAATAGAGTATCATAGAAAGTGTGTCCTCCTCAAATTTTATTGAAATCGGTCTACCGGTATAGATTTTATGCAGATTTTCTTTCTTTTGAAAAATGTGTTTTACGCTGCCGCTTTTTCAATATTTGAGATAGCGATTTATTTTTAATTTTATTATATTTTCCAGTTTTTTTTCTACCCCTACTTCATATATAATTCATTAAAATTTGATTGATCAGATCTCGTATTACACACATTTGAAATTTTGAAGAATTCGTACATACATAGAAGCTTTATAAAACTTGATCTGATCAACCAAATTTTAACCAATTATATATGAAATAAGGGTAGAAAAGACTGGAAAATATAATAGAATTAAAAATAAATCGCTATCTCAAATATTTATAATATCGGGCTGATTTTTTTTATCGATAAAGTATCATTTAAGGAAGGTTGGTATTGAATTTGGCGATGATTGGTAAAGGGGGGGGGGTAACTATATAGCAGACATTAACGTTTCTCTTTCGAACAATGTCGGATACAGGATCGTTCCACGGTCGGTAAAATAAAGTGAAATAAAATCAAATATGGTAAAATACGTTAAAATAAAAATTTATTATGTCAATACGATATTAGCAGTAACATGTAACCATGTCAAAAGCATGTTGTATAAGCACAGCTGTTTTGCGCGATTTTAATTTTAATCGATTCGAAATTCAAGCCCCAATAGGGACGGGCCCTGGGGTAAAGGTAAACGGCCCAGTTACAGGCACTGTCCTAGTTTCCGGCACCGACGGTACATTTATATTTGTAATAAATAAAGTTTTCGTCAAATATTAAAAAAATTACAAGCAAATTAAAGAGCGTTTTTTACTGTTGATTATTGCATAAACACTTTTTTTTTAAATGTTTCGTACTTAAATTACCGACAGTGAATGGGGCGACTCGCGCGTTTCAGTGGCTCCCGAAGGGCATTCCTAGGTGACACACCTTAGTGGTAGCGAACGTCAAACTGCTGATTTTTAGTATTATGTAAGTATTAAAACGTCATAATGGTTATATGAACATGTTCAGCACGAATCACATTATCGATTAGATAAGTAATAGTTTATCTGTATGTTAGTTTTTCCCTTAAATTCCCGATGCCAAGAAGTGCGTCACGTAATGAAGGTTATGTTTCACTTTTTGGCACAGAGTTTGTAATATGTTGCATCATCAATTTTGCTTTATTATTCTAGAAATTGAGGTAGATTTATTGATACTTGTAACTCGAAAATTTATGATAAAAAACATTTTTTATGAAAAAAATAATTCTAATGAATTTTTATGAAATTTGTTTGAAATTTATTAATTATTCAACACATTTTGACACTTTACGCTACAGATGAAGTTTGTTTTCTGTGTTTTATTTTCACCTGTCTTATTTTTTGTATTTTAATGTAATATATAAAAAATCTGTTGTAACAGAGTAAGCACAGATAGAGAAAAAAGTGATGGAGACTTTGGACTCTTCGAAGGTAGCTAATTTATCTCATATATCTTATATTATATGTAGTTTTTGCATAGAGGTTGACAAAATATAATACCTACAAGAGAGCTAATTAGTAATTAAACATTGATTATTACAGCTAAAATTATACGCAGGACAATTTAAGTAACTGTGACGTCCCGAAGTGCCGAAAATTGGGCCCGTTGGTGCCATAAAGTGCGGCAGAGCACTTCGATAGTGCCAAAAACGCCGGCAGTAACGAGCATTATAAAAATAATTATTTATTTATTAGAACTGAATGATTTAACTAAAAATATAGGTGAATCTTACTCAGAAAGCTTTAATGCACGTGTTAAAATAGTTTGTTTGGGGTTTAACAATATATCGCGTTCGTAAATAATAGAAAATCAGGGCCGCTGCTATAAAGGTGCCTATAACTGGGCCGTTATGCGTAAGCATTTTCCTCTTCCAACGAAAAAAAAATAGAATTTTAAAAATTGGGAAAGTTTGAACTTTGACCAAAGTTAATATTAAATGCATTTAAATTAAGTACAAAATTGTTTACTTTTTTTTAATATCACATATTTTATTGTGTAGTAGTAGTTCGTACAGTACAATATGTGTGACAGCATAGAAGTCCGCAAAAACATCATAAAAATGTATAAAACGTCTTCCAAAGCTTCCTCATAGAGTATTTTTTAGTGAATGTACATAATTATGTACGCAGGCCCCTAAAGAGTTAAGTGTAAGTCTCAATTGTTAAGATTTGAGATGTAGTTTTTAAAGGTTAAAATTTTAAAATTGGTAATATTTTTTTAATTTTATTATATTCTTTAGTCTTTTTTCTATTAAGATTTAGTTAGTTCTGGTTTTTTCATAGAGTTATTAAGTGTGCAAGTAGAAACTTGCACAGTATTTTTAAGTGTTAAGGTAAAAACCTGTACATTGCTTCCTCATAGTTTTTAGGTGTGCAATTAGAAACTTGCACATTGCTTTCTTAGAGTTTTTAGGTGTGTAAGTAGAAATCTGCATATTGTTTTAGTTTTTAAGTAGACAAGTATTTTTAGTATTTTTTAGTGAATGTATATAATTATTTACGCAGTCCCCAAAAGAGTTAAGTGTGAAATCAGAACCTTTGCTAACAAAGCTTCCTCTATGAGGAAGCCAAAACAAATAAATACCGATAATTATACCTCGAATAAAATAAAAACTTGCACACTTAGGAACTATGAGAAAGCAATGTGCAAGTTTCTACTTGCACAATTAAAAACTACGAGGAAACAATGTGCAAGTTTCTACTTGTTTTTAAAATTTCTATAAAAAAGCAGAAAAGTATTATATTGGATTTTGATTCATTACATTGAACCTTTGGTTATCACACCTCTTTTTTCGAATACGTTTGTCACACGGGGTCAATTTGACCCCAGCCAATTTTTAAGCAGCTGCTGTTACAAAACTAACAGTTTAAGTGGATCGTAAAAAATTTCAGAATTGAGTTTAAACATTGTAGAATGTTTTTGTTATAAAAAATAACTTTTTGAGCATTATGTTACAAAAATGTAAATTCTTGAAAAAAAATCAACTTATTTTTCTATGTTTTTTGTTCAAAATTTTGCATAATACTCTTAAGACGTTATTTTAATAAAAAAAAATCTGGAATCACTTTGACTCCGTGTGACAACTGAGAATTAATATTTTTATTACTCATTATTACATGTAATCAAAGATGTGCATTATTTCAAATGCATATCTAATATTTTCGTAATTTTTAATAAGAGAGAAAAATGTTCAAACAGCCACACAATGGGCTAAAATAACAATCTAGGTGGACAAAAGTCATTTTTTAAAGATTAATATTTTTTTTAAATAAATGAATAATTTTTAAGAAAGATATCTGATAGTTTATTTTCTACAATATATTTACTATATATGTATATTTGCAGTTATGTTATATTATTTAAATAAGTCACATAAATATCATCCCGCAAAACATTAAATCATTACTTTTGTAGCGCTCGAAACAAGAACAGTGAAACTTTAAATTAGATAAATACGGAAAAAAGTAAATGATTTTTAATTCCATTAACAAATCTTGAAATAGTTTGTTAATAACAGGGGTATTGTAAGTCAAACATTGCCAATTTTTAATTATGTTTCTTAAGTATGAAACTTAAAAAGGTCTACAAAAAATGTGCTGCGGGATGCCGCCGTCATTTTACTACTAGCATTATTCCTTACACATTTCTGATTTTTATCTTTTAAAATCAGCTGCCGCCAAGTGCCTATTTCCTACGTATAGCGTTTTTCAGATATTGACATCTATCTATGATCTTTCATAGTTTCTTGATTTTTATCAAATTTATCATGAATTTATCACACTAAAAATAGTTTAATAATAAACAAAAATGTTTGTTAAATTTTTATTTAATTAAAGTTTACGATACTAACATCTTGTTATAGCTCTGTGCACTTTTCAGTAATTACTACTGTTTTATTAAGCATTAAAATAAAATAGCTCAAAACTCAATTATTTATAAGGAATAGCGCTATGTAGTTAATAAACAGTCTTTTAGAAACACTCTGTATATTAAATGTTATCAAATTAGGCTGATATACATTGTACAAGTTTACTTTCTATTTTAAAACACTTGAGAACATTTGATTAAAGATAAAACTAAAATTACTATATTTGTCCAGCTAGATTGCCGTTTTAGCCCACAGTGAGCCGCTATTTTCTTAAAATAGCACAAATCGAAAATCCGTTAGAGAAGATTTAAGTTTCTTCTTTAAGATGATTACATCATTTTTGCTTTCAGACCATATATGGCCGGTATTCATAGCCGGTTCTTATTTCAAGACCGTCCTGTAAATAATTGTGGTGTAAATAATTTTTTAAATATTTATAAAAGATTTTTACGAAGACTGAAATGATTAATCTACATAATTATAAAAAGAGTATAAAAATAAAATAGCATATTGCCACATTTCAACATGTATAATAACGTATTTAGGTTTCAATTGTACAAACAACGACCTTTAAAACCTTAAGAAACAGCTAATTAAATGTATATTCCACATAATCATTTGCTAACTCATTTATCTCGCGAAAGCACACCTATAGGTTTTCCTCTGCCCCACCGCACAGTGGGGCCAAATAAAACTTAAAACTTTGGTTGCAAAAAAGCTACAGTCTCAAAATTTGAATCAATTTTGATGCTTTTTTTATATGAAACCTAATGAAATTTACAACTTTGTTGAGTTAAATTTTGGATTTTTTACTTCCCTTGTTTATTAAATCAAACATAAAAAAGTTAGATTTAGAAAATTTTAAATCAAAAATTAGATATCTTATTTAATTTAACGTCGAGAGCAGATATTGATATTGAACTTAAATGATTAAACACTGATTAGGCTTGACAAAATCTTAAGACTGACAAAATGTCACTAAATCTTACCTTAACAAACGAAATTGATAAAAATAGCACTTGATGTTAGTTAATAAAAACTTCTGAATAAAGTAAGACTGAAGTATTTTTATTATGTATAATCAATTATTTTATTAATTATTAATAAACTTTAAGTTTTTACCAAGTTTTGAGCCTTTGAGATGGGCAGAATGCTTCCACTCAATATAAAAACTACTTATATAAAGACCTATTTATATAAAGATGTAGCTGATCAAGAGTCGATAACGTTAATCTTCGTTAATTCTCATTCAAGTGTTGATATATAGAGCTAATTCTTGTTCAAATACTACGTCCAATCATATGTTGATACGTTTATGAGTCATTACAAAAAAGTGCGTGATCAGCCGTTTAACTGTAGCAGTATAGATTTTAAACATTTCACAGAATGTAATACACGAAAACATAACAGATTGGTAACAAACGAAGACATAAATAAGATATTGATCTTTAGATCCTTATATAAGTAGTCTTCGTACTGTATTCTGTCCAATTCCAATAGATGCGGACGCTCAAAACTTTAATTTAAAATTTATTAATAATAATTAATAAAAAAATTGATTACATAATAGAAATACTTTAGTCTTACTTTATTCAGCAGTTTTTGTTAACTAAAATCTAGTGCTATTTTAATTAATTAATTTTAATTAATTTTAATTAATCTCGTTTGTTAAGATAAGGTAAAATTTAGTGAGACTTTGTTAGTCTAAGGTATTTTCAAGCCTAATCAGGGTTTAAACATTTAAGTTCAATATCAATATTTATCTCCGATGTTAAATTAAATGAGATATCTATTAAATGAGATAGTTTGATTAAAAATTTTCTAAATCTAACTTTTTTATGTTTGATTTAAATAAAGGGAAGTAAAAAATAAAAAATCTAATTCAACAATTACCTTTCATTTAACAAAAACATCAAAATTGGTTTAAATTTCAGAAACACAAAGTTTTATTTAGCTTCACTACGCGCCGCCTGTCTTGCAACGTGACGGCAACCAACCTCCTTCAGATGCTAATACGGCTCTGTGATTGGTTTATGCCATCTTAAGATTTTACTGAAGAGGCGGTCTTAAATATAAAAGGTCCAATTATGAATACCGGCCTATGAGACGTTCTGTTGACCACCCCTAAAAAAAGCAAAGACCGTGTTGGCAGCTGCTGCACTTAAACTTATAATCTTATTTGCGTTAAGATTTATTTTTAAATATTAGAAAATACATAGAATAAGATTATAAAACTCGTTTTAGTATCTTTATTAATTCCTTTGTAATTATTTCCCGAAAAATACTGTTTTAACCATCCAGCTTGCTTTTCCTTCTTTAAGGGTCCATTCTATCTTGTTGACTCAAAAAAAGGCACTTTTTTGCGAATTTTTGTTAAGCAAGGTTAAAAAGTTGTCAAAACCATTCTTTTTGAATAATTTTGCAGATTTATCTATCTTTTGTCAACATTTTTCAAATATTTTTATACAAAGTTGGTTAGTTGTAAAATATTCACGCGCCATAGAAGTGAAGCATGCAGCGATTAATATAAAATTTTAGAAAAATGTTGACAAAAGATGGATAAATATTATGCAAAAAAACGGTTTTGATGTCTGCTTTACCTTGCCTAAGAAAAATTCGCAGAAAAGTGCCTATAAAAGACTCATCAAGGTAGAATGGACCCTTAAAGTTGATTAATTAGCAAAAATCTGACACGCTCAGGCATGGTACATCGCACAGTAGTGGACGTGTATTGACACTTTTTAGATATTCACATAATTTACAATACAATAATGAGAAAATTAATTTGAAACTGTATCTTATTTATCTGTAATTGTTTGCTATACATAAAGGTTAATATCAATCAATACGTATATACCGAAACTATATTGACATTAATCTTTATGTACAGCAAACAATCTCAGATAAATAAGATAAAACTTCAAAGTAATTTTCTTATCATCTTGTATGCAGAAATATCTAATAAGTTCGTCAATATGCAAGTAATAATCCGTAATTATGGCTGACATTAATCTGTATGTATAGTATGTACATTACAGATAAATAACGGATAAAAACCTTGAAAAAGTGACCGCAATTAGTTGCACATTCAAGGCGATTTTCGAGAGCTACGCCTACTTCTCTCCCCTTGCCTCTCCGCTCGGCCACGCTCGGTCATTTGTAGGGCTCGCCGGTCGAGCAGAGCGACAAAAGAGAGAAGTAGGCGTATCTTTCCAAAATCGTCTCGAATGTGCAACTAATCTGGCCACTGAAAAGTGTGTGCAGTACGTAATGATACGTTCACTGCTGTGCGATATACCATGCCTGAGCGTGCCAAATTTTCTCAAATTGTTTGGTCGACTTTGAATGCCTTTTCTTTAATAAGCATTATATTCGACGTTTTCGTATAAACGTTTTTATCTATTCTACAGAATCTGAAAGCACAATCCGTAATTTTGGGGTACTCGTATAACCGACAAAAAAGTTAACCTAAAAATGTATGCCACATTCATTATAAATGTACAATAAAATAATATTTTTTTAAGTATTTTAAGTGAAAAATAATAGAACTTACTCCTTGAATACTTCCTCTGAACTTTTCCTCTTCTCGTGTCCGAAAGCAGAATGAAAATCGGACAATAACGCAAAGAGACGTCGATGGTTTTCTTCTCGAGACATGTTCGAGAGAATTCGATGAAAGGAAAACACCGTATTATTTGTTGTTCCTCCTGTTTGTCGTTGGTGAGTCGGAGGTAAAGTCGAAAAGTCACGCGGTAAAATTGACAACAACCAACGGCAATCAGGACAGCCTCCGTATAGCGGAGTGCTCCGAGCACGTGCGCTTCCATCACGTGACGCCTCATCCACCAACCCCGTCACGGAAATCGGCGTGGAGACGTGACGTACTGAACTCCGGCCCTATGCAATGCGACGCTACGCGGTGACCGTTAATTCCTTCAAGGGAAGCGAGTCCATTGGTCTGATGGATGAGACGTCACACCGCTTCCGAACTTATAAATAAATGTAGCGCGGTAATGGGAGAGGACTTGTTCGCTCGCTCGCAATAGACACCGTCGTCTCTCGTAAAGCAAGTTGTCGCGAATCTGAAACGGGAACTGTGATAATTCGAGAACTTTTTTTTGGTAAATCTGAAGAATAGTGGCCTCCTCACCGATTTCGTTCAACTTGGGCTTAATCGACGCGTTTTTGCACGAAACGACCGAATCTGGCAGAAAAAAGTGTCGCTCTGCCCCGCGAAGCAAGATATTAACGGTTAAAGTTGACAGGAATCAGGTTATGATTCCTGTCATACCGACGAGATGCAGCGACTACGACCTACGACCATGCCCTGCGGCCACACGCGCATGCTCAGTGGCCGCACGCGCATGCAGCAGATCACGTGACAACTGTTTGGTTGGTATAACCGCTGGGGGGTGCGAGGGGGGGAGGCCGAAGGCCCCCCTTCATATTTACATGTACTTTTCATACACCAACTATTCTCTGCTTTAACAAATTATTTCTGTTACAAATATTAAGCGTTTAAGTTAACGAAACATAAATAATTTGTTAAAGCAGAGAATAGTTGGTATATGAAAAGTATACATAAATATTTACTTTTCATATATCAACTATTCTCTGCTTTAACAAATTATTTATGTTACAGATATTAAGTGTTGAAGTTAACGAAACAGAAATAAAATTGTTAAAGCAGAGAATAGTTGGTATATGAAAAGTTCATATTTACATGTACTTTTCATATACTAACTATTCTGTGCTTTAACAAATTATTTCTGTTACAGTTATTAAGCGTTTAAATTAACAAAACATAAATAATTTGTTAAAGCAGAGAATAGTTGGTATGTGAAAAGTACACATAAATATGTATGTACTTACCAAGCAGACAGTTGTCACGTGACCTTCTTTTGCATGCGCGTGTGGCCACAGGGCATGTTCGTGGTCGCTACCAGTCGCTACATCGTGTCGGTATGACAGGAATCATAACCTGATAGTCGTCAACTTTAACCGTTAATATCTCGCTTCGCGGGGCAGAGCGACACTTTTTTCTGCCAGATTCGGTCGTTTCGTGCAAAAACGCGTCGATTAAGCCCAAGTTGAACGAAATCGGTGAGGAGGCCACTATTCTTCAGATTTACCCTTTTTTGGTAGACTCTTTGTGAAAATAAACTTATCGTTATTAAAATCAGAACTCTGTCGAGATACAAAACCGATCCTTCCTTTCTTGACCAACCATCGCGCGCGCTCAAACATTTTTTGGTCCTTCGAGCCGGATTCGGGTTCCACGTCCGTGTACGGTCTGTGAGTGCGTGCTCCGGTCAGCTCCAGTAAACCTGCGAAGTAATCGGCGAAATGAGTCTCGACGTGAATGCTCTCCTCATGAGACAGCAAGAGTTACTCACCCGTATATCCCGAGCAACGGAAAACACGAGAAAGTTGGGCAAATCCAACGTTACTCGAGGCATCCTTGAAGCTCGCATTAAAACGCTGGACTCCAACTGGGAGAAATTTCAAGCCCAACACGAGATTCTCCGCACGCGATTCTTCGCTGAACTCAGCGAAAACGAGTATTTCACAACGGATCTGTATGAAACCACAGAGAATGCTTACGTTATGCAACGGGGCACCCTGACTGACTGGGCAACCTGCCTGACGCAAACGGAGGGAAGTGGCAATGCAGCAACCGCCTCAGCCAGAGAAGCCACTCCGCACAACCTCCTGCCGCGCATCAACCTGCCTCAGTTTTCGGGTGCCATTGAGGACTGGCTCTCCTTCCGCGACCTGTTCCTCTCCGTCATCAATCGCCATCACACCATCACGGACGTTGAGAAGCTGCATTACCTTCGAACGTCCCTGTAAGATGAAGCGGCAAAATTAGTGAGAGACATACCTCTAATCCACGGCAATTTTGAGCGAGCCTGGGTTACGCTCCGGGAGTTTTACGAAAATCAGCGAGTCCTGGTGCGCTCCAACTTCGCCGCCTTCACGGCTCTCGCGAAGATGAAGAGCGAGTCCGCGATCGAGCTGCGACGAATCTTCCACGGCATGACGAACACCGTGAACGCTCAGGAGAGCCTCGGTCGACCGATCGCCACTCACGGCATGGATCTCTTCGTCCACATCGCGGTCGAGTTCCTTGATCCGCAAACTCGTCGCGACTGGGAGACCACCATCCGACATCGTCGAAGCCTCCCGAGTACGACACCTTCCGAACCTTCGTCATCGAGAAGATGCGCTCGCTCGAGGCTCTCTCGCCGGTCACATCCAAGGGTGAGTCCAAGACCAGCCAAGCCAAGGCTAGCGGCACGCGATCCGCGAAATCTAACCATGCCAAGACCACCTCTGGATCGGGCAGCTGCGTGGTGTGCAAGAACTCACACTACCTGATGGGCTGTAGTGAATTTCGAGCGAAGACTCCGAGCGAGAGGAAGAGCATAGTTGAGAGCAAGAACCTATGCTCTAACTGCTTAGGCAACCACCCTATTGCCAAGTGCCCGTCGACCAAGACGTGCATCATCTGCAACGCAAAGCACCATTCGCTGCTGCACGATGGCACCTCCAAACCAGTGGTCGCCGAGGCCAGCACCCTCACGGCAGTGCAGCATGGCGACGATCGCAAGGCCATTCTGCTGGCCACCGCACGCCTCTCCATCACTGACCGCCATGGAAATCAGCAACCCGTGAGAGCTCTGATTGATCAGGGCTCAGAGGTCTCGCTGATCTCCGAGGCGCTGGCGCAACGACTCAAGCTGCAGCGCTCCAAGTCGACCTTCACCATCTTCGGCATCGGGGGGACTCGTTCCGGCCAGGCTCGAGGGAAGGTCACCCTGCAGCTCACATCAAAGGTGACTGGAGCAACAGTCACCGCGGTCGCCGTCGTTTTGCGGCATTTGTCACTCTATCAAGGCACAGGCCTGCGACAGATCGACGCCTGGCCGCACCTCCTCAACCTTCAATTGGCTGATCCTCAGTTCTCTGCCACTGATCCAGTCGAGCTGCTACTCGGCGCCGAGGTCTGCTCAGTCATCCTCGAGGAGGGCCTTCGAAAAAGCGATCCTGAGGCGCCCATTGCGCACCGCTTTCGGCTGGATCATCTCCGGCGGCGCGACCGCAGCGTCGCTGCACGGAGCTTCGTCCTGCCACGCCGCGATCGACCACGAGCTCACCAGCCTGGTGCAAGGGTTCTGGGAACAGGAGGCGGAAACTAAGCCGGTCGCCGCCCTGACTCCTGCCGAGCAAGAGTGCGAGGAACACTTCGTGCGAACGCACCACCGGCTGCCGGCGGGACGGTACATGGTGCGCCTCCCGTGGTCAACCCCTCCAGCTGATCTCCACGAGACTCGTCACGCAGCGCTGCACCTCCTCCGCTCCATGGAACGGAAGAGTGCCAAGGATCCCAGATTTGGCGAGCTGTACCAGGCCTTCCTGAAAGAGTACGAAGACCTTGAGCACATGACGGTGGCAGCCGCTCCTCAACAAGGTGTAGTTGTTTACTTACCTCATCACGGTGTCCTCAAGGAGGCGAGCAACACCACCAAACTCCGCGTCGTGTTTAACGGGTCGCAACGCGTATCGACGGGCGAGACTCTTAACTCCTTTCTGCACGTGGGCGCGAATCTGGTGCCGTCGCTAGCCGACGTCCTGCTCCGATGGCGTCGTCACTTGTTCGCGATGATAGCTGACATTGAAAAGATGTACCGCCAAGTATTGGTGCATCCCGATGACCGCGATTATCAGCGCATCGTGTGGCGCCCGACCCCGACGAGTGAAGTGCTCGACTACCGCACGAACACTGTAACGTACGAGTAGATATATCAATAAGAGTTCTAGACCGGGGATCTCAGGGGGGGGTGAGGGGCGGGGGGGGAAGAACTCGCGGCCGAGGGGTCTGCCGGGGGGGGGACGACTCGTTGGCGAGGGGGAGCGAGGGGGGGATGACGACTCGTTAGCGAGGGGGAGCGGGGGGTGGAGGGGGGGGGACTCGACGGCGAGGGGGAACGAGGGGGGGATGACGACTCGTTGGCAAGGGGGAGCGAGGGGGGAGGGCGACTCGTTGGCGAGGGGGAGCGGGGGGGGGGGGGGGGAGGACTCGATGGCGAGGGGGAGCGAGAGGGGGATGACGACTCGTTGGCGAGGGGGAGCGGGGTTGGAGGGGGGAGGA
>NW_027509351.1:0-95991 GCF_048541705.1 Temnothorax americanus
TTCCATAGACGTTGGTAACGGCCGACGCGCGGACCGTTGACGCGGTCGTGTTTATCTCGACAAGCGAGTCATTGTTGACAAAGTCAAGTCGCACGAACCGAGTTCGTGAAATAGATGTAAGGACGCTGATCGCCGAGGCCGAGAGAACCAGAGTCCTCTCAGCCCGGGAACAGACAAGACGGCATGCGAGGAGAGGCACCGAGCCCGGAGATCGAGCGGAAGAGTCCACCCGCGAGGCAGAGCATTATTCCTGCGGTGTAATAAACGGTCGCTTCAATAAAGTATTACGGACATTATTCTTTCTGTGGCCATTCCCTACATTTATTTATATTATACTAATCAACAACATCCAAAAGAACTATTTTTACTTTAAGATTCTTTTTTTTTTGCGTTATTACGATAAATCAAGCAAGTAACGTTATATCGCTATCGCAAAAAAAACGGGTATATTCATAGTTAAAAAAAATATACTTTTTGGAATGGATCAAAAAACGAATTCAGCCATTTCAAAGAACAACTTTTTAGCTTTCAAACGCGACTTAAAAAATGTTGATTTTTTTTTTTTCACAAAGTTATGCAATTTAAAAGAAAAAATGAATTTTTATGAAAATTTTTTGAGAATGGTTTACATTTTTAAATGTATCTTTGTTTAAACAAATAATGTAATAAATCTACCAACGCCATTGTATTTTTGAGAAAATTTCCGATCCAAAGAAAAAAAAATTTGTTTTAATTGATAAATTACAGCCCGATATACAGTCAATCAAAGTCGCCGGGTTAGGCTAACCCATGTTCGTACGGAACGTAACTTTTTTATAGATTGTACCCTGAGGGATATATATATATATATATATATATATATATATATATATATATATATATATATGAGTTTTAGTAATTTTTTATTAAGTATGTAATGTAAAATTGTTTTAATTGTTTGAAATACGTTATTATAAGGTAGTTAAAGAGCTAAGCTAAATATTGCTATCAATGAAGCTTAAAATTTTGGTTCCGTTTTACGAGGCAAAATCTGGATTTGTTTCTGATGTTTCAAGCTATATTTTCTTGATTTCTGAATGAAATTTAACATGTTCAGCATCGTACGATACATTTTTCTTTTATTTTGATCTAATTCTTATACTTGTATGTCAACTCGGTTCCTCTCAGTAATGTTTTAAAGGAAAAAGTAGCACCTTTGTAACCTAGCAGTAGCAAAAGTAGCACCTAGCACCTCCACAAAAAAATTTTCGGGTATACGACATAATTTAGTGCTAATTTATTGCTGATTTATTACTCTATTTCCAAATTTACTGTTCGTACCTATTCGCAGGAGATTAACCCTTAGCTGGCACACTTCACCAGGATTACATAGCTGGCACACTGGGCCGTTTCAAATCCCAACCACTAAAATGCTTGCTGCGAGGAAGTTTTTGATTTTTGTCACTTCAAAAAATTCCAAGATAGTCTTTGAATGTTGTTTTAACAGATGTCATAGGTTATTTTGATAACATGTAATTTATGTAATATTGAGTATGAAAAAAATTGGTGAACGTAAAAAAACGAAAATATGACTATTTTCACTCAAAAATTCATAATTTTTCCATTTTTTCATATTAAGGTAGTTCTTGCAGTACTTTGAAGTCACAAAAACAACTATTTGTTAAGGGTGACAAATATGAATGATTTAGTATGTAAAATAATCAGCATACATTAAAATTAATTATTCCTTAAGGTTTTTTTTCTCATTTAACTTTTGCTATAAACTGAAAATATCAAAGCAAAGTCACAAATTTGACTAGAGTTGGTAATATAACTATATCCAGTAAAAACAGAGCCCAGTCAAAATGACGTCAATATGACATCAAAATTGTTGTTTGTCGTCATTGCGTCAAAGAAATAGATCAATATGACGAAAAATTGACAATTGACGTTGTGCGCGATGAAACATCATAGGGATAGGTGAAAGTGAATTTTTAGATGATATAATTGAGTGTTATGTGGGAAAAACTCGATTAATCACGTTGACATCAAAATGACTACATTAATTATGATGAGACAATTTAATCTACTCATTGTCAGTTATTTTCTTAAAAAGGATCTCCCCAGCGTTGTTTTATAGTATGTATTACGATTTACATATATTTCGAACGGTTGGAGCTTCCGTGATGTTTATTATGGTATTATTGAAGACCACATATACTGCATGAAGGTCTTCAATAATATCAAAAATTTCTCATATTTTTTCAGAAATTTTGCAAGAATCGGGACTTATAAAAAATTCTCATAAAATTTCTTTTTCAGAAATAATTGGATGAAGATTTTCGGAATATTTCAGTATCATATATATGAAAATTTCTGATGAATTGCACAGATTTTCTTACATTTAATCAGACTTCTACAGAAATATATTGGCGAAAAATATTTTATTCTTATTTTTTTTAGTTTTTCTAAAAAACGTTCCAATTCGTATTAAAAAATCTGAAAAATTCTGAGTATTCTAAGAAAATCTAAAAATTTTTATAGAAATTTTGATTAATAATAATATGAAAAATTCTGATATTTTTCCACCAGGATTATTAGATTTTGACAAATAAAATCGTAAATGTTAAAGTGGATTTTTTACTTTTGTGATTTTCACCTCATTTCAAAGATATCAATCGACTCCTACTCCCCAGAAGGCCAGAAGTTTTTTGGTTACCGGCGTTACCGCGTCGCGTCGCTTAGAGTCCCTATAATAAGAGTCTGGACAGTCTTTGGTTTTGAAGCAAAATGGCGGTAGTCAGACTCTTATTCTAGGAACTCTAGTTATCGATGTATACATTGTACGTATGCACGCGGTCAAACTGCAGTTGCATATCAGAAAATATAAGACGTTTTTAAAACTGATCTACTATAAACAGGTGAGCCTATACATTATGTTTTAAATTTATTAAGTTGAAAATAAATAAAAGCAGATATACAGACACTGTGAAGTAACAAAAATGATAGTCTAACCTTCTCATCAATCATTACATCTATTAATGATTTAAATGTTATTACTTTGTAGAAAATATGACTGGTTGTTGTGTCGTTGGATGCAATAATAATAGTGAAAAAGGTTTTTCACTAAGAAGATTTCCATCCAATGAAGAACGGAGGACATTATGGGTGTCAAAAATAGGCCGGAAGAATTGGAAACCTTCTCCAAACTCACATATTTGTGAAGTAAGTATACAATGTATTGTATACGGTATACGTAATTGATAAATTAAAATTATAGATATTTATATAAGTAATGGTATGGTATTTTTTTAGGTCCATTTTGCTGAAGATATGTGGGAGAAACCTCGAATCGATGGGAAAAGAAAGTTAAAACACAACGCTGTGCCAACAATTTTTCCTATTGTTCAAAAAGAAAAAGAAAATAAGAAAAATCCATCTCATACAGTACGTACGTTTATTTATTTTTAAAATTGTCATAAATGTAGAATTTATAGAAAAATTGTTTTTAATAGGTAAGCCACTTTCAAGAACTTCACAAGACGTCTATCATATCGGATATATCAGAAGAAACGTGTACGACACAGAGATACAACATGGAGCAGGATACTGAACAAATAAATATTCAAGAAAGATCCATTCAATTTCATGACGCATCAGCAACATCCAAGTCAGATGACGGTGAATTAAGTTTGGCGGGGTCTGCTTTATTGGAAATAGAAGAGTTAAAAAGAAAACTCAATGAAGCGAATAAAAAACTTCATGTCGCTAACGTAGTCGTTCACAAAGCTGAGAAAACGAACAGAAACCTGCTACAACGAATAAGAAAATTAAAAAGATTTCGTATTGAAAAAAGTTTGTTAAAATCCTCCGAAATACTACGTAAAGTTTTCAACAACGACCAAATCGAATGGCTTCAAAGAGATTCTCCTACACGGGGAATACATAAATGGTCTCAAGAAACAATAAAAAAGGCAATTCGTTTAAAATTTTGTTGTTCCGAAAATGGCTACAGTGAGCTCATAAAACAAAATATACCTCTGCCATCAACACGTACACTTAGGAGGAGCATTGAAACAATTAATTTTCAACCAGGGATATGTAATGACATCTTTGAAGCTTTAAAAGATAAAATATCACAATTTCAGGACGATAGAGAAAGAGATTGCATGTTAGCGCTCGATGAAGTCAGTCTTACTCCTGGTATACAATACGATCCATCAACAAATTCTTTTATTGGACATGCTACCATTCCTAATAGTCACGGTAAATCTACATCCTAATTTTATGCTACTTTTTTGTGTATAAAATTTTTCTGGGGAGCAAAAATGGGTTTCCTTTCGGTGTAGATAAGTGCACTATTTCGAGGTTCGCAATTGGCTGAAAGGTAGAAATAATGCGCTTATCTACATCGAAAAAAGAACTCATTTTTGCTCCTCACTGTACAAATTGAAATTCTAGGCAGCGATCACGTAACTTTTTCCCTACGGCGGAAACGTAAAAAGTGAAAAGTTTTACGTGAAATTACGTGATCGATCCTTTGTATTTGTCTTTATATGCTTTTTATTCTGTCTTTCTTCTTTGTTGGTTTTCTATACTAGGAGAAAAACCCTTAGCTACGCATGGTTTAGTTTTTATGCTTGGAGGTATATTTATTCGGTGGAAGCAAATAATTGCCTATTATTACACTCCTGATGGATTTGATGGTGCACACTTAAAACCCATTATTGAAGAAATTATTGAGAAGGCTGAGTCCATAGGGCTTTACGTACATAGCGTTACGTCGGATATGGGAGGAGTGAATCGAGCCATGTGGAGAGCTTTTTCAAACATTCATGCTGGTAGATATTCAAAAATTCAAAAACTCTATCCCTCATCCAATTGATAACAAACGCAAGTTATTCTTTTTTGCTGATAGTCCACATCTCATCAAAAACCTTAGAGCAACTTTAATTAATAACAAAGTTATCATGCTACCAAATCAGTTTAAACAGTCTAATCAATTGTCTTCAAATATTGTTCAATTTACTCATCTAGAGGAACTAGTAAATGAACAAGAAAACTTATTGTTCAAACTTGCACCCAAAAATAAATAAAGATGTTATTAAATTATCAAACTTTAATAAAATGAAAGTTAGCAAAGCAACTAGTATGATAGATAGAGAAGTTAGTGGTGCATTAAATTTTTTAGGACATGAAAAAAAAAAAGATGATTATAAAACAACAGCTCTATTTATAGAAATAGCCTCGAAATGGTTCACATTAATCACCTCGCGAACTCCATTAGTGGCGTTAGGGAAAAAAAGCAGAAAATGAAAAATTTGAGGATATATTTAATGAAAAAATCAAATTTTTAGAATCTGTTATTGACTTGTTTAGAGATATGGAAATTGGTAAAGACAAAAAATTTAAACCTGTACAAGCTGGAATCATGATCTCAACACAATCTCTCATCGAACTTACAAAATATCTAATTAATGATCGAGGATATTCATTTGTATTAGGAGGGCGATTTACGCAAGACTGCGTAGAGAATTTGTTCTCTAACATTAGAAAAAAGTTTCCTATTCCAAATTGTATACAGTTTAAGCAAAGTTTGAAGATTATAAGCGTGTCTCAATATTTACAAAAATTGGAAAATACTAGCTATGAACAAGATGACGGTGTCTTAACTTCTCATTTTTCCCTGACAAGGAAACGTACTTGTAAAACAAATATGAGTCAAGAGGTTCCTGTAATTCCCCTTGAAGTTGAAAACAGAGTTATTTCTTTGAATAATTTAGAAATGAACTCGTTATATAATGCGAGCGGTTATATTTTGTCTAGAATATGTAACACAAATGTAATTTGCGATAACTGTTTAGATTCGGCAGGATCAAAAACATATAATCCTAACATAAAATTTTCAAATTTAGTACGCCTTAAATGTTACCGAACAAAAACATTATTTTTGTAAATAATGAAACATTTAATTACTTTTACAAAATGGAAATTATTATTCGACGATACATACCTTATTTAAAAAACGTTAATTGTGATTTGGTAAAATTTTTTTTAGATAAAATGACACATGTGAAATGTAACACACTAAAAAATTGCCACAATATTTCTGATATAATAATGAAACGATTTATTCGATTCAGAATTAAAATAGAGTGCCAAAAAGGACGCTTAAAAGCACCTATATATAGTAGTGCCACTATGGCAAGGCATTTTATTGTTAAATAAAACTTTTTAAATTTTAAAATTTATTGTTAAATAAAATGCCTTACCATCGTATTATTCTATTAAGTAATATTTAAAATATGTTATATCTATTAATATAATTAGTATAATCAGTTATATGAGTAAAGGTAAATTGTCAGTATTTTGTAATAAATAACACAAATTCTACTCTCAAAGTTAGCATTTATTTTCTAAATCTAAGTCCAAATTTAAATCTTATGCTAGAGAATAATCACAGTCGATTATTCTCCTCAAATTCGATTGTGATTGGTCAATTCTTAAGACTCACGACTTTACGACTCGCATTGTAGACCTAGCATTACTGCACGCACATGGTTCTCGAAGTGGGGATATGGAATGCTCGATTGGTTCTGCCATTTTGCTTCAAAGGAGTCCAAGGGCCAATAAAAAGTCTGACAAGACTGTCCAGACTCTTATTATAGGGACTCTAGCGTCGCTTCTTGTCGCGCGCCTGCTAAAGCTAACAATAAAGCCGAACTTCCTCGACGTCGGTAATGTCAACTAAAGCAAAGGCCGAACTCCGACGCGCACGTAAAGTGGTGCCACTGGTGGTGACAATGTAGCTCCGGTAACTTAGCCGGTCAAGTTCGACTTTATTAATTTTTTTTTTTTTTAATCGTTTGTTGGTCGTTTGTTGGTGATTGTTGGCCTAATTACAACGTTTGTTGGTTCTTAATTTTTTTGTAAATTAAAAAAGAAAAATATGTATATACTAATAAATATGTCGAAATAGTTCACGCATATACTTTTCACGCGAACCTAGGTTCACCCCCACCCCCCGTTTTTGTAGATTAGTGACGCGCTTTAAACAGTTAAATACTTTTAAAGCGCGTCATCTAACCTATGTAGGTAGTATTTAACTGTTTAAAGCCCGACTAAAATCACTTGCATGTTACTCGGGAGGGTGTCTTTGACAATATATGTCAAATTCAAGGTCATCGGAAGTAGGGTCCCCTAAACGGGATATTTACCCAAAGCCCTTCCGCCCACGTATGTACTTTGATATATCATATAAGATATATTCATAATTGAAAGCTAACAATAAGTGATATGCATTATATAAGTATACATACGTTTCAAATTCGCGCACTTTTGCATGCGCGTGCGGCCACTGAGCATGCGCATGTGGTCGCAGAGCATGTTCAGTGTCGATTACCGAGATAATTTATCGTTTTTAAGACTAATAATAAACCAACAAACGCTAAAATTAGACCAACAATCATCAGCAAACGATTACGCATCGATTAGGCCGTTTTTTAATTAAAAATGAGATTTTTCCGGCTAACTTAACGTTAATTTTTCTTTTTTAATTTACAAAAAAATTAAGTACCAACAAACGTTGTAATTATGCCAACAATCACCAACAAACGACCAACAAACGATTAAACAAAAAAAAATTAATAAAGTCGAAGTTGACCGGCTAAGTTACCGGAGCTTAACAATGTAGGGATATTGGTAACACTGAATCTCACTAGCTACACCGTCTACACCAACCACACTTGCACGCTTTTGCCTATCTAGCTAACACACGCTCATCTCCCCGAAGAGTAGAGAGTAGAGAGTTCGCGCCAGAGTTAAGGAGGCTCTTACTCGGCTGCTCTAATCAATGTAGCAACCGAAAAATTATCATTAATAATTGGTTATAAAATTATCGGAAAATTAAATAAAAAAATAAATAATGATTTTTACATAGTGTAAGAGTAAGTTATATGTTCTATTAGTGTAAATATTAAAATTTATACAATAAGTCAGTTGACTACGTCAGTGCTAAAGAGCAGAACATGCGCGTGTCACAACGTCGTCTGTAGCAGTCTGCAGCTAAGTGAGGTGTAGCCGTGTAGCGTTGTAGCGAATGATGCGATGAAGAGATGGAGCCAAAAGAAAGATATAACGTGAGAATGCTGAGAGGGAAAATGAAAGGAAAATTCGCGAAAATAAAGGTTGTCAATGCGCGAGAGAATAATTATGCCGCTACCATACAGCGCAGAGAAAAGACATGTGCAAGTGAGGTTAGAAACTTCGCGCGATTTTGACACTCGGAAGATCATTCGCCTAACCTGTCGTACGCCATATTAAAACTACAATATCTTTTATAACTCATCGTCAACACCAAGTTTTCTTCTTATCATTAGAAAGATTATTATTTTAACTACAATTCCTTAGTTTTTTGTTTACCTGGCTCGCAAACTTGCCAAGAAAATACATCACTTCCGGTAAAAATTTTAGTGTTTACCATATGCCCTGTGTTAAAAATGCGAATTTCAATACTGATATTTTTACAGTTTTTATCGTCAACCTATGCTCAAGTTTTGGGCATCGGTCCGTTGTGGTTCACTTTACAACATATATTAATTTCATAAAGATCTGTCATATTATGATCGAGGTAAGAGCCTCCTTAAGATCCGTACGTGATACGAGACACATCTCCTGTAAAGAGAAGTTATATTAAAGACTGATTATTGTGTTACTATCCACCTCGCACAACCCTACAAATGGTGACCCCGACGTGATATCGTCGCGATACCAACGCGATCGGGACGCGTAACGAAACACGCGAGTTTTCTTCGTAACGTTGTGCGGAAGTGGAAGCTTTTCGAGGCTTCGCGCATCGCGAGCCGGTTTTTGCGCAATCCGCCGTACCGAGTTTGCAGTGCAGTCATACGTGCCGCATATTTTCTCGTATCGGACACTCGTTCGCGTCGCGAAGCCGTTCGGATCGTGCAAGTGCGCGTAAAAAACACAGTAGCGCGCGAAAAAGAACACGGAAGTGCGTGACCGCGTGTCGGCAGATGGACGATAAACGCTTCTTGAGATCCGGATTTTCGTACAATCCGTCGGAAGTTCCCGAAAAGAACATGAGCGTAGTGCGTTCTCCTCAAAAGAACAAGCCAGTAGAGCAGACTGAGGGCGACGGGCAACGCGATAACAGCCTCATCGTATTCAGCAATGGCGGCAATGATAGCGAAGGCGCGAAGAAGAACCAGCAAGACGGCCATATTGGTGACACCGCCCCAAAGGGAAACGATGCGGAAACTTCAACGTCGAGGATGACGCCTTCGCAGGTCCCACCCGAGTGGCGATTCCCATATATGCAGCTGCCCATACCGTACGCAGACAACTTTATGTACCGAAGGCACAGCGAGTACAAAATTAATTTACGCAAATTCAAAGCCGGTACCAACGTGCGAGCTTGGTTTGAGATCGCAGAAAATGAATTTTGAGATCTCAACACATTAGAAGCAGAGAAATTCACAGCGCTCGTATCCAGCCTGGATGACGAAGTTTACGAAAGCATGAGTAGCACGATCATCGGGATCCCGCGTGAAAACCGCTATCAGACGCTTAAATCGCTATTAATTGAGCATTATTCTCTGACGCGAGGTCAAGAGTCGCGGAAGCTACTATCCGGTCTGACTATACAAGGGAAGAAACCGTCAAGATTACTCGCGGAAATGCGATCGCTAGCCGGCCCCGGAAGGATCGACGAATGGCCACGGACGAACCTATCGAATCCCCAGAGAAAAAGTTTGAAATTGAATTCTTCAATAAATTGTTGGACACCTCTTTAATGTCAATGAAAGAAAGGTTCAAACAGTTACATGATTATTCAGAAACATGGTCTTTTTTGTACAATATAAAAAAGATACCTGAAAAAAATGAACTTCTGAAATTCTGTGCTGATCTCCAATTAAAACTTACTGTTGGTTCCGATTCCGATATAGATGGTTATCTATTGTGTGATGAACTCATAAGCCTTAAAAAATTTTTTCCAGATAACGATGATATTACTCCTATCTACGTTTTAAACTTTATTAAACAGCGCAATATTTACGAGCTATATCCAAATGTATGGATTGCGTTTCGCATTTTAGTAACTATACCTGTAACGGTAGCTAGTGGAGAACGCAGTTTTTCGAAACTCAAGTTAATAAAAACATATTTACGTTCAACAATTTCACAAACAAGACTTACTAACCTAGCTACTCTTTCAATTAAAAATGAAATTGCCGCAAACTTGAATTTCGCCGATTTGATTCGAGTGTTTGCCGATAAAAAGGCCCGAAAAGTGAAATTTTATTAGACTTCCGTAATCTCCCAAAAATTCTGGTTTAAGCGCTGTCCTCTAGGAGACCGGAAAAAAATACAAAAATACAAAAAAAATACAAAAAATAAAAATTAAAAAAAATATAAAAATATAAAAAAACAAAAACAAAAAAGGAGCTACAAAAACTTTCTACGTCCACGTCGTTAGCTCTGGGTAAAGCTAAAGGAAAGTTCTCTGAATTTTCATATATATGCGTTTATTTCATTCGTTTATATCCGTTTAGATTAGTAAAGCTGCTATGTAGTCTAAATATTTTTACAATCTAACTACAATTCCGCTGAGATTCGTAATCAACGATATCGAAAACCCCCAAAAGGCAGAAGTACTTTATTAGCAAAATTTCAAGTCTTTGAATGGGCGCCATGATAATCTTGCCCAGGGCGCCAATGTTGCTAAAACCGGCACTGATCACAGCGGATGCTTCAGGCATCGCCATGGGGGCAGTGTTAGAACAATCGACCGACGACATCAGTTGGCAATCCCTGGGATTTTTCTCGAAGAAGTTCACACCTGCCCAGATGAACTACAGCACGTATGATAGAGAGCTGACCGCGATATACCAAGCGATCAAATTCTATAGACCGTGGATCGAAGGATGTGCAGACATCGAAGTTCGGACGGATCACAAGCCACTGACGTATGCATTCCTGCAAAAGTCGGACAAGGCTTCTCCCAGACAACTCCGGCAGCTCAGTTTAATCGGACAATTCACGACAAAAATCACATACATCCAAGGGCAGCAGAATGTTGTAGCCGATACACTCTCCAGAGTGGACGCACTTCGACTTCCATCAGTTATCAACTTCGAAGATCTGTCCAAGGCTCAACGTGAAGATGAGGAACTAACTTCGTTACTCAGAGACAACCAGACTTCGTTGAAGTTTCAAAAGCTCACATTTGGTCCAGACCACCAAGCTCTGTATTGTGATGTTTCAGCGCACGACATTCGTCCTTTCGTTCCGCAAGCGTTTCGACGGCAAGTGTTCGACGCTTCTCACCATCTGAATCACCCCAGTGACAAGATTACCACGAAGATCATCGGACAGCGCTATGTCTGGCCATCAATGAGGAAGGACATCAGAGATTGGGCCAAGACCTGCATTCAGTGTCAACGCGCGAAGATAGGACGCCACGTTCACCTGCAACCAGAAACGTTCCCGCATACGGACTCACGGTTCGACCACGTACATATCGACATAATCGGACCGATGATTCCCAGCGAAGGCAACACTTATTGTCTAACGATGATAGACAGATTCTCCAGGTGACCGGAAGCTATTCCTATTCCGAACTACCAAGCAGAAACGATAGCCAAAGCTTTCTTTACGCACTGGATTTCTCGGTTTGGTTCACCGAAGTTAATAACTACCGACCAGGGATCCGAGTTCGAGAGCAGGCTATTCACAGCCTTATTGCAACTAGTGAGAGGCAACAGAATCCGCACGACAGCCTACCACCCAGCCTCAAACGGACTCATTGAACGCTGGCACCGCACACTGAAGACAGCGATCAAATGTCACGAGAAACAGAAATGGACTGAGGTACTTCCTGTTGTACTTCTTGGTCTCAGGACGTGCTACAAAAAAGACATTAAAGCTTCACCAGCTGAGTATCTATACGAGACTACGTTGAGAATACCCGGAGAATTCTTCACACATGAAGAGGTATTCAACGATCCAAACTTCTTTCTGGAAGATTTTCGCATACACATGCGAGCACCGAAGCCGACTCCAGCAGCGCATCATGGTCGGAAGAAAACCTTTTGCTTTAAGGACTTGTACTCTTGTACGCACGTTTTCCTGCGACAGGAGGGCACAACTAAAGAGTCACTCGACAACCCTTATTCAGGTCCTCATCGCGTTATCGAGAGGATCAACGATCGACTTTTCAAGGTCGACATCAACGGACAGCCATTCAACCTGTCCATCGAGCGCCTCAAACCCGCTCATCTTGCAGCTGCGGAGATGATGGATGCAGATCAACCGGAGCAGACTGCCAGTTCATCATGTAGTCAACCATCTACTAGTGCACCACAGCAGCTAACTCCAGCGAGCAACCAAAGACAACCTGAGGGACCAAGGCAATATCCAGGAGCAAGAAAAAAAGTGCAATTCCAGTTACCAAAGAGACACTAACTTATAATTATTTATTTCGCTTCAACAAACACCTCACTCAGGGGGGAGTACTGTAGGGATATTGGTAACACTGAATCTCACTAGCTACACCGTCTACACCAACCACACTTCTCACGCTTTTGCCTATCTAGCTAACACACGCTCATCTCCCCGAAGAGTAGAGAGTTCACGCCAGAGTTAAGATCCGTACGTGATACGAGACACATCTCCTGTAAAGAGAAGTTATATTAAAGACTGATTATTGTGTTACATCTCGCCTCGTAAATGACTATCCACCTCGCACAACCCTACAACAACGCGAAACTCCGTACACGTACACACACACAGATTAATTAATCTGTGACACACACCACTGAATTGCTCACACGGACGCACGCTGGTAGAGAGACATATGCTATAGACGCGGGCCACAGCGATCCCCCTAGGCGACCGCCGCGCCACACTAGGGCGCCCCTTGTCACTGCTCCCATCCGCCGGCGGTAGGTTTAAAGTCCGCCTACGTGAGACCGGCTGTCCAGGCCGCGACTCATCGTCCGGTTCCTCGACGGCCAGGCTGGCCGGGCCTTGCCTCGTCGACCGGGGGCGGTACACCGGAGGTGGCCCCGTTCCTTGACGGGAACCTTCGTCGGGGCGTCCCCCTCTTCGGGTCCTCCGTACTCGGGCTGCAGTGCTCTCGCGCCGCTGGTGACGCCTTGGCAGGCCAGCTGATTTTCCGGCTGTGGGCTCCAGCGTGACCCACCCGTCGACCGTCCGCCCTCGGAAGCCCCTGGTTGTCCAGCCGTAAGTCCCTCGATGCGGCATACGCCGTTACAATTCCGTGACCCTGGCCATCTGCTCCGCACTCCCTCGACCTGTAACGCTTGCAAGAGATCTTAATCCTAACCTAAAGGTTTGCTCTCCGCCCGCCTCGGGCGGAGGCACCATCCCTGACGCCTCCCTCGGCCGAGCTCCCATCTGGGGTGAGGGACATGACATTTGTCACGTCACAACCTAATTGTCCTAAGACAGTTTAACACTGTCATTATTTCTCGATACGTCACGTTGTTGCGACATGTACTGTGTTATATCGTTAGGATCAATATTTTTTTCACTGTAAGTTATTCACAATTTACTATTCTGAAATGCTTGCGATGTGAACCATATTATGTGTGTCGTTCCGTATATGCAGGTATCTTCGAAAAACATGAAAACTGACTCGACTGACCAATGTATCGTGTCCATCCTGGCCTTCCAACTTGGGAGTACATTTCGAAAATACCTGGCTGTGTCGGAGCATACACTGACAGACCGCATCTATTAGGAGACCGCACAGATTACTAGTATTTATGTTATCTATATTTTCGTTAATTTTTATTTGACTGCATTAACATCGACTTTTTATATTGCGCTGAGGATGACTACAAAAAATGGTCGAAACGTTCGCAACTTTGTGTATTTACCCATATAGCAATGTGTCTGTATTGTTGCAGGCATGTTGCCGACAATATAGTATGTGTTGCTAGCAGAATTGTGGCAATTAACTGAGTCCGCATTTGTCGGCACGAGATAACAATTTTGTGTAGCAACTTGCCAGCAACTTGTTGGCAACTTATGGTGCGATCTAAAATCGTCTGATTCAAAATTCGAGCTGTTGCTGTAATAATTCATTCATAGGATTACACAATGCTGTCATATTGTTAACAACGCGAAGTAAATTTGATGCTACTCTCTTGCCGACAAATCCAAACTGGATTTGGATACATATATCCAATGTTGCCTGCGTGTTGCTTCAAATCAAGAGACCCGGTAGTGTCTCGCGCCAAGTACACGCGGAGCAAGACCGACCGTGACTCTTTTACGCGACGCGACGGGTTGCGAGTACCTGAGATGTTGAGATCTCGATAACGAGATTAACGAGTGAACGGATCAAGTTCTAAGTAGGCTTGATCGATAGCTTGGGGTCCAATTAGAGGAGGGTTTCTTTTATAATATTCCGCTACGTGCCCTACGAGCGGAGATATTGCGACGCAAAGTCCAAATGTGAAAATTTTTTATTAAGATACTTCCTCCTCTTAACGCCGACGTTTTATATGATGACGTCATAATCAGAAACGTCACTTTCACTTTTTCGACACTGGCGGCTAGCGGCGTTAGTATCGCAGTGCAGTGCAGTGTAGACAGTGCGTTCGTTTAGCGCGCTGTCAGTCAGTTCCTATTTATCAGTTAACCTATTTCGAGAGCACTCGGGAGACAAGTTCCGCTCGGACCGTCGTGCGAGTCGGACGTGCTAGTTATAGGCTCTGTTGCCTACAGTTCGTTGAGTTTCAGTCACGGGTGTGCTAGTATCGTTTTCCGTTGGTGGAGTCATCGCGGGTGCCCGCGTTTTTGGGAGGGTTTGATAGATTGATATTAATTGCTCCCCTCTCGGAGGGGGAGCGCTCAGCTTAATTAAACCTCAATGGAGCCCTCGAGCTCTGACAACACGCAAAAAGTACGCGCCGGATGGAACGCTTCGGATGACGAGACGTATGGGGCTAAGAGACTTAAAAAAAGTATCACGGAGAAGGAATTTGATAAAATAGTTCAGGAGATCGTGAATAATGAGCAAATGGACTCAAATAATACCGTGAATATTAATTGACGTAATTACTCGTCTAAACAACAGAGAGAAAGGGAGCTCTCCAAAAGACGGAACGTGTCCGATGAGGATTTTTCGGTCGAGAATGATATGGAAGTAGATATAGATAATTCGATTAAGTCTTCGAACGCGGTGGATCGCGAACTTTTCATAAATAAAGCGGCCACTCAGAATAGCCTGTCGTATGTAGATAGCAATAAGACGCAAGAGGACTCCACGCCCGTGCCATCTAACGATCACGTGAACACTTCGAACGAACCGCGTGCTCTCAACGTGGGAACTTTAGATATATTTGTTGACAAGGAATCATACGATGTTGTCGATTCCAATCTACACAAACGTCTTCCTAACAATAATGCTGACACGCATCGATATGCTAGATTTGACGACGACCACACAGGTAAAGCCAAGATTATCCTACGACTCCCCGCAGAACAGTCGACCACTAGAAAATGCAAAAATAAAATAAAAATTTGGATGATTCTTGCTGAACTACAGATATGCCCGTCCGATTTAGAAATGATTAATCATTTTTCTGCAGAGGCAGAATTTGATAACTTTAGTGATGCCAACTGGGCGCTTGATAAGATTGATTGACGATCCCGGACCTATGGGCGGTAGTACAGGACAAATCAAACGTTGTCAGACTGGAGAGGATGTATCGACGTAAATGGGACCCCTCCGTTCAAAAATCGGTGATGATTGCAACTGACAATATTATAATCACCTTCAAATCTCAGAAGATACGGAATTTGACCATCTTCAGGAACGGCGTAGGACTCAGAGTGAGACCATATGTACCTATAACCCGTCAATGCTACAATTGCTTTAGTTTTGGCCATACAAAGGCTGCCTGTAAAAGCGAGACTCGCTGCATAATATGCGGTGACAAATCTCATGGGCAATGTGAGAAGCCTGTGTGTTGCTACAACTGTGGTGGTCAGCACAAATCGACTTATCGTGGATGTCCTACGCATGAAAAAAATAAAAACATAAACGTAGTTATGGCCCATAATAACATTTCTTTCCATAACGCAAGGCGGATTGTTGAGGGAAGACTCCCCCCACCTGTAAGATCACACGATAGTATGGTGAATCCGGCGGCATAGCCTGAGCTACCGACCCGCAAGAGAGCCTCTTCAATAGAGAGCGGCAGCGATGCAAAACCGCGACGGGACGTGAGGACGTCATTCGATCGTGCAGACGGGAACCGACCGAGAAGGAAAATGCCCGCTGCGGGAGGTAATGGTAACTACTATAGCCAATTTAATGTCCGAGCGGGGGACACCACAAGAGACAGAAGAGGAATAGCCCTGACACTTGCGGGTGGTGGCACCTCGTGGGCACAGGTGGTGCAACGAGAGCCTGAGGAGGCCCGAGCCGCCCCTGTTCGGGGCTCCGCGGCGGAGATTTTGGATAGCGTTCTACAACTGCTGCAGGGGTTTCCTGCGGCCCGGGACTATGTGATGGATGCTCTTTTACGTGCTTCTCGCGCGCCGCGAGTTGCGCCGTCTCGGGGCAGGGGGGTGAGGATGATTATGTAGTTGATAGAGAATGGCAGAGGAATAAAGATAGAGAGCCTGACATGGTCAGCCAAACAAGGCATGACCTCCCCCCTACAGCATAATCCCAGATCTCATCATGGTATTGCCGGGGATTTCGTAGCTGCAAGACTCCTTTAAATCCACCGGCGCTTCAATAGCGATCTGTGATCAGGATGAGGCTTATAAGATAAGTCAGCCTCAAACTCGCTCCTTGTATACTGCGGAAGCTGTTGCTGTCCGTGCGGCCCTACAGATGATGCGCATCCAGTGGGATATGAGGAAAAGAAGGGAATTCATGGCAACGAGATGGCGAATGGTGTGGCCAGGGAAGCGGCGAAGGAGGGGGCCGATCCCTCCATATTGGTTCCGGTGGGGGATCTTCTCCCCAGCGCCAGAAAGGAGACGTGGGACGCCACACAGTTCTCGATTATTCGTGAATCATTGCAAAAGGGCATCTGCTATTACGATCATTTCTATGACCGTGCGGCCACTAGGCCATGGTTAAACAAGAGGAAAGGCTATAGCGACAACGAGAGATGTGAATGAGGCTGCGAATGCGAGGACATACATACATCATGGGATCCTGAGACGCTGTAAATTTGATGAGTGGAGAGCTGTTATGGACAATGAATTGAGAGAAGCGTGTTTTACGGAGGAATGTGTTTGAGTAATTCTTAGGTCTAGATTATATGTGCCAATTGCCACGAGCACAAGGCACCTTTTTGTCCTCACCCGAGGACGCCAAAGAAAAAACCCCACTCGGGAGACAGCCGCAGAGGGAATTGATCCGCGCAATTCCTTGGGCCCAACGCACTCACGGCATACCGAGTTCAGTACACCGCGGACATACACACACAGTTACACATACGCACAGTCATATACATAATCAAGAGAGGGTCTCTGACCAATCCTCCCCTCTCTTGATTGTCTGAAAAGTGTCTTCCAGTGTGCGAGATGAAAAGGGATTTTACATAAGGGATCATAGTCCAAGAAGAAAAAATTGTACGAGGAAAAAAAGGAATACTTAAATGTGCGAGATAAAAAAGGAATTTATAAGGTGGAAGAAAGCATAGGGAATTATCGTAAACCAAAGAGAAAGAATATTGTACGAGGAAAAAAAGGGATTATACAGGAATGAAGAAAACCACGGATCAAGACCAAATTACGCTATATAGCCCAAAGGCGGGGCTGAAGGCGTTAATAACCCCAACCGCGCGCGCGGGGTTAAAAAAAAAAAAAAAAAAAAAAAAAAAAAAAAAAAAAAAAAACCTTGAGAGACACGGTAAGCACAAAGTACGCGCGGAGCGAGACCGACCCTGACTCTTTACGCGACGCGACGATTAAGAAAGTTCTACAGGTACTCTGTAGAAAATCTGAGAAAATCTTCAAATTTATCAATTCTAAGTATTCATAAAATATTTTCATGAATTTTGATGATGATAGAGCTTATATCATACCCATATTAGTCGAAGCGAAGAATTATTAAAAATATCGTGTAAGTGCTCTTTTGACTCCGGTTTCTTATACATGCGAGAAAATGTGGTAACCATGATACAAAGATAAGGGTATGCTTACGCGCATATATAAATCACGTGACGGTCAACGGCCAATCGGAATTGTCACCATTCATACGTTATCATTATGCAGTAAATTCGAAGTTACTATCATTCCTTTATAATACACATTATAGAAAGTTACTATTTTGCCATTGTTTAGACGTCATTGCATTAAAGTTATACATTATACAAAAGTTGTACATTATTGTAAAATTTCTATAATGTAGTACATACGTTAATACAAAATACTTTACTAAGATATGGGGATACAAAGTATATATTTGAGGTTCTTTGACGGCTAAATCGTATATATATAAATATTTTATTAATAAAGTATACTTTATCAATAAAGTATTAAAATTGTTAACAGTGTTAATTAAATGAATAATAAATATGTAAATGAAATGGGCAATAAATTAATTTGATAAATTATTATTTAAATAAAAATGTATAAAAAGCAAAATTAAGGGATTAAGAAATAAAACATTAAATTAAATAATGTAATATTGAATTAATAATAAAACAACAAAGATGTGTATTAAAATCTTTTATTGTTAGTATTTTTACAATTTTACTAATTTCCTCTTTTTATTTTTTTTTTCTATTGCTTTCACATATCTGCCGATTAATTACACGAAGTCGGATATATGTTCGTGTCCGAACGAGGCACAAAATAACATCGCGTGGTAGTTGAATTGGTTGTATTTTGTCATGTATAATATCAGTCAATTTATTAAATATTAATTGATCTTTTTTCGAAGATTTGATCCGTGATATTTTTCGAATTTGATATTCATTATTCGCGCAGTTGCTATCATATCTTCTGAGGGGTACATACATTTACCGCGAGAAATAAATTGTATCCAATATCCAGACTTTTGACGTCAATTGACGTCAAAATGACGAGTGCTTGCTACCTGAGAGTAGGTTCTAATCTATTAAATACATGAAAATATGTTCTTTCTCTTAACAAAAATTCGATTGATCCGTATTTGCAATACTTTATGCTGTATAATATTTAAGCCATTACGTCGCTGAAACGTGACGTCAATGTCTATAAGTAACGATAAAATCCCGAATGTTACGCCGAGTCGTTAGTGTGACGTTTTGGTAAAGTTAGCAGTCCAAATTATGCAATACGGAACAAAGGAGAGTGCATTACATGCACAAATAAAGCAGAAAGAAAACAGAATGTAATGAATTGTTTGTATCATTTATTACAGTAATGTCACAAATTATTTTTACGGTACTTTACCTTTGGTATCTTGTGTTTTACACACTTCGAGCCACTTCAGTGCCATATCATATTCTTTTGGGAATGAAAAATATTGCACTTTTTTTCCCCAATTTTTTTGTTTTGTGATAATAGTTTCTACACTCTTGTACCGCACAATTCATTTCAATAAATACAGCTGTAGACTTTAACCGCACAATTTATTTTAATAAATACAGCTGTAGACTGCTATTGACTGCTGACAGCGATAAACAGTAGCCATATTTCGAGCCGAACCTGCTCGAACCGTTCCGGAAACAGTCGAGTATGACGTACGTATGGTGACATCCCCACTATTCCGTATTTCTGCGCAATGGGTTACCACCAAGTGAGCATACCCTTGTCTTTGTATCATGGTGGTAACGTCACGAACTTGAGTTTCGCTGTTCTGCTCATATGAGCGTGGTCCTTTCTAGTCAAGGACTGCGTTTATTTTTATAAATTTACAATGACTCCTCCAAGCCCGACCAATTCATGGAGAAATAAGGATAGAGTCTTGCGTGGTGTCAAAAGAGGAAAATTCGCTAAAAAGAAAGTTGTTCTTCGAATGGAAAATGCCCAAAAATCATTGACAGATAAAAGGTTATGTGAGGTGTAGTCGCTGCGACGTTATTAATTCTCCCTTGTTATTCGAAGCATGCTACGTGAACTGTGATATGGCCTGTTTCAATAGCCAATATCACAAAATTTTACACGGTAACCCTTGTTTTTCTCGATATTTCTGAAAAGCTTAGATTAAGATCTATAAGAGCTCCGTTTTTTGAATCTTTGGTAGGCCGCCTCCATATAATTAATATCTCGTTTCCTGTCTCCGGGAACCTTTTTGCCATAAGAGCTCATGTTAAAACTGTAATTTCAAAATTTATTTTTGCAAATTTTTACACGATAACCGATGCTAAAATTGTTTGAGCACTTTTCTCGCATCTCACTTTATACGTCCATGAAGTTTTTTTTCCAATTGTTAGATACATCTATTATCTGTAGAACCTCCTTAATTACTATTATACTTATTTTATTTACTGTTTATTACTACGTTTACGTGAGTGTTTATACATACAGGTTTAACCTATTTACTGTTTACTACGTTTACGTGAGTGTTTATACATACAGGTTAACCTATTATATTATTTTTTATTTTTATATTGACGGCAGAGAGCTGATACTGAGATCAAGGAGCCTGTCCATACGAGGCGTTTCTGCCGCGCGATTGCGGCCGCGCGTTAACGTTTGCACGAGTCGCACGCTGTCGCGAGGTAAGGTGCGACAACGCGCGCATACGCGCGTACGCAAAACGGCAGTAATACCGTAATCGTGCCGGCGATATACTGAATTGAATTGCTTTGTGCTTATCTGGAGATTTCGTATCCCTACATCGTGTTACCACCGCTGCCGGAAAAGAAGGTTCTCTACGCTTGGCAGAAAGTATGACGACTGACACGTTCGATCCCGACTTCGTTGATCGCAGAAGAGCTGGACTCGAGGTACGTTTCCGATTTGCAATTATAAAAGGATCGTGCGATGAATGTTGTACCCAATTATAACCTCAAATGAAGTTGTGCACGTTGCTAGTATTCTGATTATACAATATATATATATATGTAGGTCCAGAGGTATGTTCCGGGACTGTTTACGTTTTTTGAAATGTACAGTCCTGGAATATAACGCATATATATGTAATCAGATTCAAAAAACTGTCCCGAAAATTGCCGTAGGACATCAATTTTTTCCGGGACTTTTATTTTTAATATCGGTATATTCCGGGACATTTGGCAGTTTCCAGGACTGTCCTGGAAAAAATTGATGTCCTACGGCAATTTTCGGGACAGTTTTTTAAATCTGATTACATATATATGCGTTATATTCCAGGACTGTACATTTCAAAAAACGTAAACAGTCCCGGAACATACCTCTGGACCTACACACATATATATATATATATATTATATATATTATATATATTGACGGCAAGAGAGAGAGAGAGAGAGAGAGAGAGAGAGAGAGAGAGAGAGAGAGAGAGAGAAGCTGATGCCAAGGAGATCAATCCCGTTTACGCGCGAAGGAATTATCGTAAGTTATTTTATTATCGGTTCAACTTATTTTTTATTCTTTTCCAGTTTTTTAAGAGTTAGAAAAAGATAAAAATGCTCTCTTTTTATTTCATATATACATTTTACATGTTTTCCTTCTCTCTTTTATTCACTTTTACTATCTGTTGTACTTCAAAATCACTTATCTCTTTTATCTTCCTTCTTTTTACGTCTCCCTTTCCTTTGATTTTACTTAAAATTTGTAACTTTTCCATTTTTACTGTTAGTAGAAAAAACATTAAACATTTAATAATAAGAGAAATAGGATCCTATAACGAACAATTAGAATCAAAAGCCATGCGATCCAAGCTTAGGTCTTTGAAAGCCTTATATTAGTTTCTGTATACATATATGTCTATATATATACATATAATTTTTCCAACGAACTGCGCGCCGATTATTTGTCGGACTTAAAACACAGTAATTGTTAGAATTAAAAACCCTTCCCTCCCCGGAATTAAATCGACTCGATTTAATTATCTAAAAACTGTAAAGAAATTTATTGCGAAAAATATTACCTCAGCCAGGGTTTGAACCTGGAACCTCCCTCATTCCGTGTAGGGCGTCGTACCAATTCGACCACCGAGGCATGTGGTAATATTTATCGCAATAACCGGTAAATAATAGTTTGAAACGTCTTTCTCAGGCGACATGAATAAATAATAATAAGAGAAATAGGATCCTATAACGAACAATTAGAATCAAAAGCCATGCGATCCAAGCTTAGGTCTTTGAAAGCCTTATATTAGTTTCTGTATACATATATGTCTATATATATACATATAACATTAACACTAGTAACATTAACACTAGTAACACTTATAACACTAGTACATTTAATTAAATTTTATAACTTATTTTTTAAGAGAGTTAACTACGCATTATCTGACGTACTTAGGCGGAGTTGTTGGATGCACGGAGCTCTCACGCGCAGTCGGATACTGAAGAGACTGAAAATACAGGATCTAATTCTACCTACCGGATTGTGGAGGCAATAGAGATTGTGAAGCAGGAATTTGACAGGAAGGAAGACGAAGACTGCAGAGGATATATTCAGTAATGATATTATGATACCTCGCGCCAACCCAGTTAGTACGAAAAAAAGGCGAGAGAGTAAGGAGAAGAGCAGAAGAGAGATAGAAGAGGAGGAGAAATAAAGGATGCAGTACGTATTTGACGTCTTACAAGTTTATATGCACGTATAACAAGTTTATTGCTTGACTATTGAGAATATATTTTTGAAAACTTGAAATTTTGAAAAATTTCTTTTACAGAGTACTATTATCTAACTTCACTGAAAATCACGTGGACAGATACGAGATGTACAGACGATCTGCATTTCCAAAAGCAGCTATAAAGAGGGTATACCTTATTTTTAGTCGTTATTTACAAAAGAAATAGCCATTCCATTAAAGAAGTATTATACTAAATATGTTTCACAGATTATATATATATATATATATATATATATATATATATATACATATATATATATGCAAACCATAACAGGCTGTTATATATATATATATATATATATATATAATCTGTGAAACATATTTAGTATAATACTTCTTTAATGGAATGGCTATTTCTTTTGTAAATATATATATCTTTTGTATATATATACATATATATATATGCAAACCATAACAGGCTGTTCAGTGTCTCAGAACGTTGTCGGGTAGCTATGTCGGGAATTGCTGAGGTATTTGTTGGCGAGATTGTTGAAAAAGGTATGAGTTCTTTCTTATAAGTACGGTTAGAATATTGGAATTTAATTCTAGATTATACTGTGCTTGTTGTATAGCTTTAGATGTTATGGAGGCTCATAACGAAACTGGTCCATTACAACCAAAGCACTTGAGAGAAGCTGTCCGCAGATTAAGACTGCAGGGTCAAATACCGAATGGTCGAGCGCACAAAGCTTTTTTCAGGCTATGATTAGTCCAATATTTGCGACATATTAATACAATGCTTCTCTTATAGAAGCCTACCGATATTAGATTTTATGAGCGTAATCTAAATATAAATTATGTAATTCGCTCAATGATCAAAACTGGGCTTTTTACGTATTAAATTACTATGGCTATTCAGCTTTTACATTCAAAGCGTTATCGGCAGTTAGTTAAAATTTATAAATATGTGGTAAATGTTTTACGAGCAATCGTTTTATATTTTTCATCTTCACGTAAATAAGTCGAACATAGTCACGTATTTTTCTATTGTAAGCAAATTTTATTAATACATAATGATTATCAATTTTAAACAGTTATTATTAACCATTATTATTAAAGCACATAAAGCAGGCAAATAGCAAAATATTTTATTATAAATTCAGTACACACACATGCAATCATATGTAACATACGCATATTCATATTTCGGGAGTTTCATGAATACAATAATATTTCTTATGTGATAAGAAAGTCTGATGATAACTTTTAGTTATCTGTATGTAATTTCTTACAGCTTACAATTAGTTATATTTTTATACACAGTCAAGATCTTCATGATGTATATATATATATATATAATCTTTATAGCATTTTTTTAAATAGAAACTAATGTAACGTTTTATATTTTGTTGCTATTGGAATTTTTTATCGTTAAATTATTAATATATGATTCTATGTAAATCTATAAAAGTTTAATTATCAAAATATGTAATAACTTTCGAAATATGTATTTTCTGTAGGAACATACGTATATATAAAAATATTAGTCTTTTTTTTTAAAAATGATAACGTGTAGTACACGTACAAAACTTGGACAAATTAAAGATATTTTAATATAAAAGAAAAAGAGAAAGACAGTGTAATACAGTAAAAATATAGCAAACTACAGAACAAACTAAAAGCTGTTTTATTATATTGTTACAATCTATATTTTTCATCCTGTTTGCAGGAATATTTATTTAATGTCTCTGATTTTTATTTAACTATGAAAACAAGATAATAATATATTCTATGATTGATAAAAAAAAATATTTAAATATTCTCTCTCTTGTGCGTTTGTTCCAGATACCGTGTTTATACAGTTTGATATTGTATTATTTTGTATTCGTGTGATTTCATTGTATTGTGAATTTAGACACAGAGTACGGAGTTTTTTATCGATATTTATTTATACATAACCGCACGATATGAGAATCTGAAATATGATATGCAAGTATTACTTAAACTAATTTTGACGTATATTATAATATTTACTTCGGATGCGTTATTTATGAAGTATTAAATTTTCCGAGACTTTGCATCGTCAGAACATTTGCGCGTAATGTGCCGAATTATGAGCACAATATAGTTATATCGCGTACCGATCCGTATGATGAATCTGGCAAAAGGTAAAGTTGCCACGTTTATTCAAAGAGTATTATTCTGTATGTTGTTTACATACAAATGTTTTGCGATATACAAATACTTTATCGTAATATAAATTTAAAAAAAAAAGGTAAAAAAAACCGCCAAGTACACGCATAGTAGTGTATATGTATTATGTTGTTACCCTGTTATGTTGTTACCTAAAAAAAAACAAAGTGGTAGTAGAGGAAAGTACCCGATTATGAGATACCATATCTATTTTGTGTGATTGCCGAAAGTCTATGGGCAGAATTGAAAAATATAGTAGGTCATTTTGAAGGGAATTTAATAAGCTTTAAAATGCTGAAATGTAAAATTTAATTTAAATATTAATTTTGCTGAAAATTAGAAAAATGTGAAAAATGAGCTTTCGACAAAATCGTAAAAGTGTGCTCCTAATATGAGAGACCCCGGGAAATCGCTAATAAAGTGTAAAATACATGATATTGCAATTAAAAAACTTTATTTAAAGTTTTTTAAAGACAAATGTAATGGAGAAGCATATTTGCAACAATCGTAAACCCACTTATACTCAATATTGTACCTAATCTTCCCCCTCCACCCTTCCCTCTCAAATCAAGGTCAGCACAGTCTTATAAATTCGAATAAACCTTCCCTTAACGTTAATATAGTATTTTCTCTCTTCTTTTATTACTGTACAATAACTTTCATACTCCAGCAACCCAGGAGTACCCGAGTATCTCATGTTACAAGCCCCACGCCTTGCGGTTTCACGATCACCAAATCTAATCTCTACAATTGAGCAACTCAACATATCCCGTATTTTTCTATTAATACGACCTTACTCTATCGCTGCATGCAGAACTTATTGCCAAATATTTATTAATTATATATATAATAAACAAGGTTTAAAGACTCATATCCATGGCACTTGACAACATCCAATTTCATAATTTCTTTCTCTGCAATGACTACACGCACGATCAAACAATGAATTTTCCACTAAATAGGTTTTACCCCAAGGGCAATAAGTTCATGGTGGAACCAACAGATAGGGCCTATTAGTTTAGCAAAAATCTCGCTGTCGCATATTAGGAGCCTATCTCATAATAGGGGACTTTCCTTTATTATACCTCCAAATAGCTTTACCCTGTACATACTGTTTATAAAATGCGTAACACACACACCACGCTGACCTAATTTTGAGGTCTAGTTAGCAGCACCAAGTTTTTTGACAAGAAAAATTTATGTATTTTAATAAAATATTTTAATGTTGTACTGTTACCTTTGTAATTTTTTGCGATGCAATTAAATCTTTTAAAATACATATATAAACTTTGTATTTAAATACCTTGTATTCCCTTGTTGGGTTTAAATATTTTAATAAAATATTTGTATTTTGTATTGTTACCTCTGTAATTTTTCACCTCGAAAAAACCTAAGTAACAAGTGGTAGACCGTAATCTTATTTGTATCTCGAAAAATACACTGAGAAAAAAAATTGTTAATCCCAAGAAATATTTAGTTTGATATGTTTAACTAAACATTTTAGTTAGTTAACTAAATATTAGTTGTTTCAACAATTTATTTCGTATTTTTAATCAAGAATTAATTAATTTAACTAATGTTTAGTTAGCTAACTAAAATGTTTAGTTGAACGTATCGGACTAAATATTTCTTGGAATTGACAAATTTTTTATCTCAGTGTATGTTCTCTCTGTAGTTGGCGCTGTAATTTAAAAAGAGATTTCATTTTTTTTTGTAATTGTAATAGATCACTTGAAGCACGACTCATTTTTGATAAGGTAACGTAATTTTGTGATGTGTATCACTTGAGTTATAATTTTTTTGAAATAAAAATACTACTGCTTAGGTTTTTTCGAGGTATGATAATACTACCACTTTGTTTTTTTTCGAGGTAAAGATACTACTGCTTAGGTTTTTTTGAGATTTTTTGAGATACAAAGATTACATCTACCACTTGTTACTTAGATTTTTTTAAGGTATAATGCTACCACTGTTTTTTTTCGAGGTTATTAAATTTCTCGAAATCAATTGAAGCAAATGTACGACAAGTTGCAAGCATCATAAGCAATTACAGGTTTACGCGATTTTGCTCAGACACGCTTTGTTATCTGGGTATGACTTTTAGAATATACATATATGTACACGCTCTAATTACCACGCTTGGCTCTTACTGCCTCCTTTCTCATCTTATGATTACATATAAATTATGATAAAATAATAATATATAAAGTAACATACATAACGTTTTAAGTTCAACATTTATGTTCACGAAACTAATATTTGTCGTTTAATTAATTCTATGAAAATAAAAAAATGTATATTACAATTACATTCTAAAACGTTTATTTATGACATTGTACCCCAAATAAATTTTATGTACTATTTAAAAAAATTTTTTTTTTTAATTTTATTTCTTACAAGTTTAAATTAAATTAGGCGTTCTTTTCGCAATTATATCTTGCAATTATAAATATATGATTTTTTATTGTAGCAATAAGCACATTTAATAGACGAAAAGCAGATAACACAGGACCACAAAAAGCTTACACCTTTTTGGGCAAAAATCGGCCCTTTTTTAACATCCTCTTTTTTTTGCACTTTATTTAACTTACTAAAATATATTTAAATCAGTTCTATGACCGCATTTTGATGTTGTACTTTTTCTCTTTCTTTGATGTTATACTTTTGTTCTTTCTTCAAATGTTCATTTCAATTTTCACAGATTTTTCGCTATTTTTCTCGATTATCTAAAAACCTATACGTGATGGAGCAAAACGGTTTACGAATTTGGATTCAGTGACCCAAAATCTATAAGAAACACCTACTCTGATCCCAGTTAATTTTTCAAAAATTTTTTGTGGTCCTGTGTAATTATTGTTCCCGTCGAAACATTATGTTTGATAATGGAAAACATTTCTTGAAGGGATTTGTCAATCAAAAGTCTCTTTACATATGGACTTTAAACAAAGTCAAATTAGTCCAGTTCTCTGAATATATTATAACGAGGTAGATCGCGCGATGAAAGCATCTCGACAAGGGCATAAGAATATGCAATAAAAAATGTTCTATTTAAAAAAACATCGATTACATATTAAACTGACTTTGAAAAGATTACTCAAGGTCAAATCTATATCTTCATCATCTGTTCCCATTACCATAAAACCATAAAATTTTTGTCTAAAACATTTTTTTCTAAAACTACATGATATCGAGATATTTGACCGTCAGAAATAAAATAGGGTACCCTGTATAAATCTAAAATGATCTTCTATATATTTTCTACAATACGACAAACATTTCAGATTATGCGTCTTCCGGAATGGTTTATAGATTTGCAAAAGCAAATAGATTTGTCGAGGCTGGATTTTTTATTTTAGATTTACCTATCTTTTGGTAAGGTCGCATAATCTGCGATTTATTTGTCGTTTTTATTACATCTCCCGATATCGTATATAGAATACGAATCTGTCTCTTGAGATCGTGATATAACCGACTGAAGTGGTCTGAAAGTAAAAAAAAAAAATTTTTTTTAATATAAAAATGTTGTTTATCCATTGAAATCATTGCGTATTTCAAAGAAAGTTTTTAATATCTCATTTTAATTCTTATAATATTGTTTAATTATGAAAAATTAAACTTTTGGAGGATATACAAATAATAAGAAGCAGATTTATTTCGGAAGATTATAATTATATTATATAATAATTATATTACATAACAATATTATATAATAATTATGTTATATAATATTACCATTAAGATTATTTCAGAATCTTATTAATAATATATTTGTAACATGCATTTGCCAAAACGCTATTGCATTTAGTAAAGCGTTTACAGGTAAAAAAGTCTGAGAAAATGTAATAGCTACTTTGTTTAAATGTATTTGAATATTAATGTGTATGAATAATTTATGAATATATTTATAAACGTTAATGTTCATATATCTATTCATTATTCTACGTATAAAAGTATCAAAGTAAAGTCATCAAAAAGTGTGAGTAGTGTGAGTATACTTTACATGATATTTCATATTTTATATTTAAAATATTGTAACAAAAATATATATATTAAAATATTTTAGGAAATTCTGAACGAAAGATAGCTTTATTACAGTCTTATAGTGTTTTGAAATGTCTCGACGAGGGCTACAAAAATACGCAATACAAAATTAAGAATCCAATTTAAAAAATTCAAAGTGACCCTGACCTTAACGACGCTACCTGTGGTCAAACTAATAAGGTCAGTAAATAGATCTTTTTAAATACAACTTTTGTCTAAAACGGTTTTACCATATCTTCCACTTTTTTGACATATTTAACCGTTCCGGGACTTTTGAGATACCCGGTATTTTCTGGCAAAATATAATTTTATAGAATTTAATTCTATACATATTTTATATATATATATATTTATATATATATATATATATATATATATATATATATATATAATTATATATAATATATAAAACAATTCTTTCTTAAATTACACAATCGATATATAGGCAACTAAGCTTTCGGCAACGTGGAGTTGTCGACGAGGTAGTGTCTACTTTCTCCCGTCATTTATAAAGTTCGACTCGTATCTGTTGCTCGTTCAGTTGTTCCCGCCAGCACGTGTCGAAACATTACCTAGCAATTATCACTGTCAAGATTACTTTACTTCAAGTAGTTTTCAACGCATACATAACACCCCTACTGCCTTCTAAGGTCGAACCGAGATTCAGTTGTACGAGATTCAGTCTTCTTTACATTGATCAGAGACTAAAACAAAAAAGTAAGTTATATTTTCTATGGGCATTTACATTTACAAACAATAAATGTAAGATTCCTGTGTTTTCAGCATAGAAACAAAAGTTAAACGAAATTATACCAATTTTAATCTAATTTTAAGTTATCACATTTTACCTGCATTCTGGGGGTCAATCATGTATTAATGTGGAACGTGGAAAGTGAAAAGTTTTATATGACTATCTCTTTCTATTTAACATCAATAGAAAGAGAGATTTTTCATTTTTCACGTTTCCACCCTAGGAGAAAAGATTCATGATTGACCCCCTGAATGAGCTTTAAATTTTTGTTTTTTTTCCCATATGTAAATTTTTATAACTAAATTCTTGAAAAAATTATTGAACATTGAAAAATCTTGATTCTTTTAAAAGAAGTCCTGAATAATATACATGTTATGAATCATGATCAGAGTAATTAAAAATCTAGTCTAGTATAATTACTGTTAATTACCTTTTAGCATAAATATTATACGCTGCCGGGATACATAAACGATTTGGCTGAACCTCGTAAGTTTCCATATATGTATGATATATATGCGAGGTGATTCCTCATTAGTCGATTTAACCTGTTTACCTGTGATCAATAATTACGAAAGTATGTGATCCAAAGCGTCAACTTTGGCTGTTTCCAGCATGTACAAGTGCTTTAATTACAGCAAATTTGAAGTGAATGCGGATATCGAAGATTACTCTTGCGTGTGTGTTAGTCCTGTACATTAGAAAAGACATTTTGAAGTAAAGTAATAATTGCAATTGTTTATTTTATATAATATAAAATTTAAAAATATTACATAATTACATATAATCTGGAAAATCATGTCGATGCGCATCGTTATGCGTATTGCAATAATATATCTTATAACAAAAATATGCAGTTTATTAATACACAATTAATAAAAATATATATATCACGTAAGTCTGAAACATAAAAAAAAATTAAAATAAAAACTATGACATTTTCTTTGTCAGTAAATAATTAACGTCCAGATAGCAGGATGACGTCTAAAGACGTCTTAATGACGTTTTATTGACGTTAGAGATTGACATTAAAACGTTATTAATACTTCATTTGACGTCACTCTGCTACCTGGGCGTAAATTAAATTATTAATCAATCCAATTGGCCAAATTTATTAAATTTACGATGTTTTAACCATGAATTTTTATACTTTTCAAGTGAATTAGAGCCATATACTCCGTAATATCGTAGACTCACAAAAAATCTCAATAATCATAGCATTGTGCCTAAATACTATGTCATAAATCTAAAAGCTGAATTATAAAAAAGAAGAATCAAAATATTAATATAAAATTGCAAGGTTTACATATTTTGTGCATTACATAAATGTAAAATTGGTAAGTGTAATAATATTGATGTCTCGAAATTTATATTGTGGATGGAATTTATGTTGAGAAGCACGTCAAAACCACATGACAATGATAAACTAGTTAAAGTAAGCAAACAAAGATAACAAATGTTAATAGTTAAAGTTGTCGTAAATACAGTGCAAGAAATCGAAGAAAACAAAAGACTATGCAGCGTTAATTACTCTATCGTGCGCAATCAAATTTTCAGTGTCTTTCTGTAGATTAATCGTGCAGTACTTCTTTACATTTCTTATTATACTTCTTAATGAAAAACATTTCAGCGATCTTTCTTTTAATTTTGACTTTCATATTGGTACCGTATATTACTTTGATTTACCTTTTAATAATTCAGTTTTTTAGACTTATAGCGTCGTTTAGGCACAATGTCATAATTATTGGGACTTTTTGTGAGTTTATTATATTATGGAATCTATGACTATATAATTCATACTTGAAAAAGACAAAAATTTATGTCAAAACTTATGTCAAAACAAATGCATTGATTAAAAATTACTTGCATTGAAAAAAATAAAAATTAAATTAAATTAATTATTTAAAATTAATTGTTAACTAATATTCACGTTTTGATACTGGATATCTCTGTTTGATTATTATAATTTATGTAACTTTTAATACGCGATGTTTTACAGTAAATTTTCACTTAATAAATTTTGAAGATGCACAAGCAACTCGTTAACATTTAACTGCAACTGTAATTACTATGCATTTCCAGTAAGTTACCTCACAGTTTTCTTGTTCGTTAAGTGTAAATTCCGCCGGTTCTCTCGTGCATACAAGCCTGATCGAATCACTTACTCGAAATTTACGGTATTTATTAGATAGTAACTGCAAGTTTAAAACTTATTAAATGACACGAGTTATGCTTCTAACATTCGTTGATTTAAAATTCTCGTTTCCTTATTGCAGTAATATTATGTCACAACATCAGAAGCGAGAAATCATATCAATTTCTCTTCTTGTAATATTGTACAATATATAAAAATTAATTAATTTTTACGCTATGCTTCTTACGTCATAATTCAATGAAACTGTAGTATAAGAAAACAAGAGTTTTAACCCTTCGCGGGTAACGTCTTTTTCGGCAAAAAATTCATGTTACTTTATTAACTATCCTACTTTAAGGATCAATCGCTATATTGCCGATTTTTTCATTTGTTTAAACAATATATTTATATAAACAAAGGGAGCTACAAGGGACAGTCACTTTCGCCAGGGCACGAGTGACCCGACGTTACCCGCGAAGGGTTAAGTCGCTATATTTAATCGAAGCTTTATTTGGAATAGCTTATAATGAATTAGTATAATGTTGCACAGATTTAAAACATAACATTTTATCTAAATATACCTAATATATTCAGAGCATATTATCTAAAAATGATATTTTGGAATTACTGAATAATTAATTTATTTTGCATGAAATTTGCATTTTTTTGTGCTTGATAGTTCAGCTAAAGTTTTTTTTACCGGGTAAGCATTCGCAACATACAATTACACCTATCCCACTGATGAAGATCGAAAAATTATATATTGCACAGAAAGATGACAGTCACGAATAAACATTGATAACAAGAAAAATCTAATCGAAATCAACGTCATTGTTACTCGCAACTGTATACAATACATAGCGTCGGCCTTCGACAATGGGGTATGAGTTGCCACAGATTGTGCAAATCGTTGCCAATAAATGGAGAAAACCTCCTTTACATGCGCGCGATGAAGGCTATATAGTTGTAACTGGAAGGCAATCGCGCACGATCACGTCCTAACTTCTGTGCATTGATTTCGTGTGATATATACGCGAAATCAGATAATAGCGTGAGAAATGTGACCTCGCGTGGCTCTTCCGAGGAGAGGATGCTTATGTATAAAAGCGATATCAAGCATCGCTGATCCGAGATAAATTTTGCGAAAATTTAAATGCGCTATACCTGAAACAACATCATTTTAAAATTAAATCTAAATCTTTATTAATCAGACATCTTATATTAACGTTAAAAATGGAAAACTGTAACTTCTGAACTTTTTGTAAATTTTTTGCTAGTGAATAATAGACTGCAACGTCATCTGTAATCTATTAAAGTCATCCTCCAAGGCTCAAAGAATTTAACATTCTAGATATCGATATAACTTCAAAGATTTGCTTTGCTTATTAAAGAATTAAAACATGTGGCATGAGATAACTTAAGGAATGATTCAATACTCTTAAAAGAAGACGCGTAAAACAATTGTTATTGTAATTATTATTTTGATATTATTTCTTACTTCTAGATTGATTATATATAACAATATGACGACAACAGTAACGTTATGTCCTTCAGATTGACCATGTCATAAGAAATTAATTGACTTTAGGTATATGATATCGCAAGAGTGTTAAAAGTAAGGCAATACACGATTGCTGACTTCAATCGCTATTGTTACTGTTACGCTATTACGACACTAATTTCTGGTACCGTACGCGTAATCAAGCGTCACTTAGAACTTATACGAACGATTTTGTGCTGTCTCATAATGTGTCGCAATACATGCAGTACAAATATACTTCCGCGCGCGTAGAGGCATATTATTACGCATATTTTGTAATCGACATTGCGATAAAAATATTCATTACAATATTATTGTAATTAGAAATGTGAAATAGATGCAATCGAGTCTTTATTTGCATAACATATATTTATATTAAATAATCAATCATCTTTCTTACTTTTTTGTCTGCATTTAAAGATTTGCGCAACAGCAATCAATTTATTAAGAAAACCAAAAGTATATCTTGCTTATTAAAATTAATTGCAAGTATATGCAAAATATTATAAAAATCGTGTAATGCGGTTTACTTCCTAGAATGAAGTTATCTCAAGATAGTGATTAATTTTCTATGTACATACTGATTAGATTCTATTGGATTATATTATGCTTAGACATACATCAGCGCCACAGACTTCTTCTTTCTGTGACCAGCGCGTACATATATAAAATTATGATAACGGTACGTTAACTTTAGAGCAATTTAATAAAGTCACGTGCAACAAAGGAAATATCTGACAATGAGATTAATCCACTAATTTATAGTTAATAATGTGCGTCATCACAGCGATAATGATTCGAAACGATGCATACGTATAATGTAGCGATGCGCCACGCATCTTTTTGTCGTTCGTATACGTCCGATTTTCACAAACTTCATTAACATTATACGCACATCTTGATGCATATATCACGTGAAAAAGGCATGTAAATTGCATTCGGGAAGTGAACCGCAAATGCGGTTAGATTTCCATGCATTAACGAGAAATTGAGTTGCAATGTCGCAATGTCAGTGAGATGGATGATCAACACAAGAAAACGTAAACACACAAGCCAGAAAATACCTTTCGCAGAACGTTATCTTTTCCTGAATTTACTGCAGCTGTAAAAATTCCGGTAAATATGCATATTAGGTCAAACCTCACCGATGACTTTGACCTTGACATATGTTGTCAAGGTCACCCTCTTGAGTGACCTTCAGAAGGTTTTAGTCGGCGGTCATTGTTTATTAAAAAGTTATAAACAAAAAATGTTTCGAAAATATAGCAGTTATTTTGAGTAGACTAATATATATGTCGAAATAGTTCACGCATACACTTTCCACGCGAACCGAGGTTCACGAACACCCCCCCTCTGCTTTCGGGCGGCCTTATGACATTCCAAGTTTTTATTTACCTACATTGGTTGAAAGGTAACTACATGAGTAGGAATTCGGGACTACCGCACCTTCCCCGAAAGCACGGGGGGGTGTGCGTGAACCTCGGTTCGCGTGGAAAGTGTATGCGTGAACTATTTCGGGGCTACCACACCTCCCCCGAAAGCACGGGGTGGTGTGCGTGAACCTCGGTTCGCGTGGAAAGCGTATGCGTGAACTGTTTCGGGGCTACCGCACCTCCCCTGAAAGCACGGAGGGGTGTGCGTGAACCTCGTGCGTGAAAAGTATTCAACTGTTTAAAGCGCGTCATCTAACCCATGTAAGTATTCTCTGCTTTAACAAAAAAACGTAATATTAGTCACTTATGCCTTCCAATACTCAAAATATCTGTTATATTTTTCAAACTTTTTTTGTTTATAACTTTTTAATAAACAATGACCGCCGGCTAAAACCTTCTGAAGGTCACTCAGAAGGGTGACCTTGACAACATATGTCAAGGTCAAGATCATCGGTGAGGTTTGACTTAATATGCATATTTACCAAAATTCCTAACGATAATCTAGGAAAAAAATTGAAATTTATATACTTGTGGCGTCTTGCACGAAAAAGATATATCGGAATATTCAACTTTACTCGGAAGAGTTGCGCGTGTAGTCTCAGAAAATGTTATCACCATGAAGATGAAAATAGTACCAAGGTAAACTAATAGCGTTCGTGTCATCTGCTTATTCATTCATAAATTCATTTTCTAATGCATTAGGGGCTATTTAGTAGAAACAATATATATTCAACTGGCATTCTATAAAAGCAGCTGCTTAGCAAGCTTCGTAAAATAGTTTTAATTTGAGATCGTACCGTATGGAACTACAATACCTATTGGTTTCCGAGTGAAATCTACGTTCAGTAACTCTGTAAAGGATACCCACCAGAAAAGCATTTTTAACAGACGTTTACGAATGCTTGTGAACATTTTGCTTAAATGTGTTTTTTTTTTATAAATGTTTGCAAACAATAGTTGGTGGATACTCACCTTAATATTTTCACAATTTAGTTAGGAATTTGAAATGACTAGTGTCCTCTTAATTTTGTATGTGTAATAAATCATTTCACAATGATTTCGTTTCGAAATATTATATTACGGATTTCTACGTAGGCATCCGGGAAAAGTTAAATTATAAGTGCCAGTAATGATCGAATAATAAGTCTAATAATAATAATCGTCTAATTAAATAACAAGAGCTTCTTGATAATGAAATTATAACAAAGTAAAAAGACAAGTAAAAAGGAATTTTGTGAGTTCAACGCGGTTAACAATGTGTTAACGTTATATCGATCTTTAATAACTGATAAAATATATAATTAGAAATCAGACGTTTTGGCTCCGGTTTGAGCCATTATCAGCGATGCGGTAACAATTAAATCAAAATGATTTCACGTTTTCCAAGAAACAAGAGAGTAACTTTAAAACTTGAAGGTTTAAAAATAGCATAATTTTCCGCGAGAAAGTAGAACTTGATTAATGATCATAATTTATGATATAATCGAAATTAAAGTGACAGTCATAACTTGAACAAAAAGAGAAGTGAAGTTACTTATTCACCAGCTCATAAAACGTAAAACTAAGCATTAAAGTCAAATAATTGGAACAATTTCTTAAAGCATGGATACAAGAACATTGCTATTGTATGTCAGCAAAACAATAATTTGTAATAAAATCATATTTTTATTTTAAAAACACAGGGGGAGGGGCGCTTTTATCTATAATAAATAAAAATTACAAAAAAAACCGAAACGTGCGATTTATAATTATGTATCTTTTATTAGTTGTTAAAAATTAAACGTTGTATAGCATTAACTTACACACTCTCAACCGCGTTAAACTCTCAAAGCCCCTGTTATTTGAATAAGTAATACGATTTCAAATATAATATTAAAAATTATCTTATCTATAAATATATATATATATATATATATATATATATATACAATTTTATATTTTTATTTCAGAAACATGCGAAATCAAAATAATCTCTGGATTGTAGTCTTCCTCATTGCAGTGCTTTTGCAGAACAGTTTGTTAGCAATTGTAAACACCGAAGACTCCACGACAAAGAAACAGACTACTTCGTCGCATAGAGGTAATTATTACTTTTATCTCGAGCGCAGAAATGACATAAAATTTTTATACTAATTTAATAAAAATAAGTTCAAGTTTTAATATTGTTAAAATATTATGTATTTTTGTAATTATTTATATAACTACAAAGTGTGTACCTAGTACGTAGAATGGTCCAGATTTGAAAAAATTCAATAAAAAATAATTTCTTAATGTATTAAAATAATAATTTCAAGTCATATATATTTTTATACAAAGTAAAACACACTAACTTGTGCATCTTGAATAATTATAATAAATTATGCATTGTATGAAAAATTGTTACATGCAAGAGTTGCGTGATTTGGAAAGGATCATTTTTTATAAGTGGAGATGTTTCAAAGATTTGAAAGTCCATTTTATTTTTTTAAACCAAATGTTATATTTTTTATTAATGTTCATATCGGAAAGACGTTATATATATTGCCAGTCAGGTCGATTTAAATTACTTTAATTGTTATTCTATATACTGGCGAAAGAAATTTATTATTTTGTTTATATTTTTTATGTCGTATAGTTAAAAAATATGTCAAATTTTGAGTAAAAATGTATTATCATTTGTCGGTCCTAATCCTAATAGATAATGAGATACTCAAGATCTTTATGTTTATCAACATAAAAAGCATCTCAGCTTATTATTATTGTTATTACAATTGTCTATTCTTTAACATAGGTAACTGTTATTAACGGTGTGTCCGATAAAGTTAGGTGCCTCATCCTGTATTGTACACGTTTCGAAATGACAATTTAGTTAAAAAACATACTACATTTATTTTATATTCATTTATTCAATTATCTTATTGAAACTTTCAGATACAATATATAACTAATGTGCTAAATAATATAGCTAACTGTATTAACTTGAAACTATAACAAAAAATCATGTCAAATGTTTTCTGACATAGAACCACGCAATTTACTTCTGGCACGCACCTATCTCAGAGCATTTCTTTTTCTATTTATTCTCCAATTATTCCGTCCGCTTTAAAACGAATTATGATGAAGACCTAATAGAGAAGGAGATTGAAGTAAGCGTGCAGACTGTCATAAGATTATCACATATACTTTAATAATGGTTTTTCGTATAATTTACAATTGCTATCTTTAAGCATGCAACTTATCAGAAAAATCAATAACCCTAGCCTAAAATTAATAACTTTGTTAGACTTGATAAACAAAACTATTTATCATGATATCAATACTGGTCCAGTTAGCAAACTGCACTTTCATCTTGACATGCTTTTCTTGTGATTGATCCGTTGAAGGTATTTAGTACTTTGCGTCAATTATTATGTAAGTTTACGGAGAATGTTACATGATCTAGTTGTAATATGTTCGTTTTCTCTAACAGTATAATAACAAGATCAATAATCGTGACGGTCGACACGGGCAGGGAAACTGTTACCGTATACACGCGTTGCACGTTCTTTGTGTAACAGGTGGGAGTTATAATGGCAAGAAATAGCTCGTGAGATAGAAAATGCACGCGTGCGCACTACTGAAAGGCACGTTACGTTTTCGAGAGAAGGTCTGGTGGCGATGCAAAATCGGGCAAATGAAAGGTTACTTGGAGCAATCAAGGATTCTCCATCTACGCGGAACTATCTAGCCGCGAAATGCATTCACGTGAAATTGCGCAAACTGGCAATGCAAAATGGCTTCAACATGTTTTGGACCACTCCTGCGACGTGCGTGTTACATTAACGTAAAAGTACCTATATTAAACATTGTACAAAAATAAACATTTAAATTTAAAAAAATTGAAAGTACTATATATATTCTTCTGTTTCTTAATATGGAAGACTTACAATTAGATGATTTTTCTTTAAAACTCACATCAGCGCGTTGCGTCCATATGTGGTTCAACGACTATATTTGGTAAACAGCATTCGAGACACATTGCACCGTGTGTGCCAAGAAATTATTGAATCGTGACGGTACAACCTGTCGCTAGTATAACATTTAAACGGTGAACCAAATGTTACGAAAGATTATCCCGTTACTCAATGTTGCGATCGCACATAGCTCACGATTCATTAATGTTGTCGATTTATCAAAAAGAGAATCATTTCCGGGAGGGAAGTTCTCTCAACGTAAGAATGCATCAAAAGATCTCCAATCGATCGAGTAATTTAACAAAACGCGACGTTCTTGTAAATTAAACATTTATCCCAATGATTCATTATGCACGACGGTACAAACCGATTATATCTGTCGTCGACGTAACATTTAACGTTTACGGTCGTAAACGGTGAAAGGTTCTCCCGCGCTCGCGGATCTGTTTAAATCACGAGTCTACCGGTTTTATTGATAAATCTACATTAATCGTCTCAGCAGCAGCGATCGCTGCCGTATTCAACAGCAAATACGATAAACAAAAGGAGATCTTGCTTAGCATCCAGTGCGGTATATCTATACAAAGGGGAAGATAAATATGTTTTCTATTGCGAATAAAATACTTGATCGCCTTGCGTGGGAAAATTTTAGAGGAGTTACTCCTGGCAAAACGATTGCTAACATTATGAAATCTAAAGACGATCGTTTATAAAACTATTGAAAGTAAATCAAGGTTCTTTAATATCGCCGAGAAATTGAAAACTTAAGTAAGGTGATTGCAACTATTATTAATGGGGCATATTTCCTGTTTTACACATATGCTATATTCTTTTACACATAAAATTTACATCTGCACATATATGATCTGTTTAAAAGAGCAAGAAAGGAAGCTTCCGGATTTAGAAGGATCGGAAACTTCGTATTACAACGTGTTTAAGGTTCAAAATCATTTCTCTGGTTCCTATCGCCCGTCTGTCTATCATTCTCCAAATCCGACGTTTTCATACTTTCCATCTTCGCTGGACTTCTCAAATTCCAAGTAAGTCAATAAATAATGTAAATGTAAGAACAAGAAATGTACAAAGAATTAGGTTTAAGTGCAAGATAATAGTATATATTAGCCCTCTCTACAACGAATATATATTATAACTTTAAAGTCACATACTCATACATATGTATTTTTCAGTTTTATTTCATTTTTCGCTGCAATTTAGCTTAGCATCTTATTGTTCTACCATACTTTCGAAATCAGAGTTTGTTTATCACAATTTACAGTTTTTGTTTCTTATACTAAAGTGATTATAAAAAAAAATTACAATTCTAAATTGATTGTTAGTTTTATCCGAAGGTTAATGTTTGTTAGTTTCACGTTATATAATTTTTTTGACAAAAAAATTGGGTTATAGAAGGGTTAAAAGACCTAATAAACGTATATTTTGTGTCATTACATGTGTGATAAAAAAATTAGTCTTACTTACTGTTTTATTTGTTCAAGCTTTTCTTTCGTTTCTGGTCAAAATACGAGCAACGATGTTCATCAACAAATTAAGTGCGGCGACACCTTTCCCCAAGTTTGTCAACAATCGCGATATCGAAGTTATGACGGTTCCTGCAATAATCTTCGAAATCCCACTTGGGGTCTGGCCAATACAAGATATGGAAGACTCGTACGTCCGCGTTACAGCGATGGTAAATAATCGTATTTTATTTGATCATATAATTAATCCCATTTCTAATAACGTTTCTTTTATCGTTAAGCATGCAAATATCAAATTTTTAATAACACTCGTTGTGAAAAAGTAAACAACAATGATTCATAAATGTTAAATGTCTTTTTTAATTTATTTTAAATTCTAAAGTGAAAAAGACTAGAAGTTTACAACAAAGAGATTTGTAACATATTAATTATTTTGGTGAAAGTAATAGCTACATAAAAAAATTACATTGTATTTTTATTCAACAAACTGTAAAAATTTTAAGTGATAATAAAGAAAGGCTTAGATCAGTGATATCAGATAATATCGATTTGTTGCGTCAATGGTATTTCGTTCTAAATTTTGTTACGGTCAGCTTGGCACAAGCGATAAACAAGTGGTTTCTAATTGCGAAAAAGATTTCGAGGCCTACTTATTTGCTTACTCACGTGATTTTTGTTACCACACCAAAGTACAAACACCATATTGGAACATGATTTATGTATCGCCTATAATTTAATTGATAATGTAGAAATTCTGATAAAATTTTATAATACACATATGTGTGTGGATATAATATTTTCTGTATACAGAGAGGGATCTAAGAAATTGTTTCGAGATTTCTACAAATTTTATATATATGATTCTTGATCTATAATAGAATTTCCTTAAAATTATTACCTTTGACAAAATTTCTTTCCGTATTATAAAAGGAATTAAAGTGTTACAAAAAATAGTTTTTTTTTATTTTCAGATAATTTAGAAAGTTGTAGTTATGACATTGTTCTCCGAAAAAAAAATTTCATCATAGCGTTACTATATATTATATTACATCCACCACATTACGAAGCAACCGATAAATACTGGTTTCATTTTTTACAAAAAATTTATTTCAATTGCAAAATAGATTTCACCGGAAGATTTCGCCAATAAATTTTAACGATGATATAGGAATATACGAACCGGCATTTCGATTTATAGATCTATAAATCGAAATGCGCGTTTGTATATTCCTATTTATGTTAATTGTTAAAATTTATTGGCCGATTTTGCACGAGTCGAACCGTAATATGATGAAACTATGTAAAACTAGTTTAGACTTAATTTCCGACATTTTCAAATCTAGTGCGAATATATTCGTTAGGTATACATAACTTTTTAATATATCTATAATATAATAAAAATAACATGTAAACTTTCTAAAATTTGATAATTGCGTCGACTATCAAGTTGTAGTAACATTTTTTTAGTCGATAATTATCGATATTTTTTCGCACTCTTTGCAGCAAAATTTGATAATTTTTGAATCCTTGTCTCTTTTAAAATTTGTTTAACACAGGAATTCGAGCACCATCGGGATCGATCATTGGAACAGATCTGCCGTTGGCTCGGGCCGTCAGTTACACCATGTTCCCGAACAGCGATGTCGACGACGTAGTATGGACTCTGTTAGCGATGCAATACGGACAGGTTATAACTCACGACATGGGTTTGATCGATGGCACGACTCAATCGAGTACGTTTTGCACTTCTTGTTACGTGCCAATGCTATGTGTCACTCGTCAGTGATGATGAATGACCACTTTGGATCTCGCTAATTTATATTTCCACGACCGTATTATAATCGTAGAATCGCACAGCACACAATGTTGCACGTTTGACGGTCAGATAGCACCAGACTTGGCGACGATGCCCCAATGCTTCCCGATACTGATACCTGATGACGATCCGGTGTATAGCGTGTCCTCCATACAGTGCCTGAACTTTGTCCGTAGTACGACCGACCTTGATCGTGGATGTTCGTCTTCGTACAAGTCACACACGGCGGAACAGGTTTCATATTTACATCTCGTTAATTCATTTATGATTTATTTGTCATTCATTATTCATCATACGCGAGTGTGGTAATGAGAAAATTAAAATGCAGATCGTTACATTGCGATAGAAGACAATTGGAAACTTGCAATACCGTGTTATTCTCGTCATTTTTATTCACTTATTTATATTTTTAAACTAGAGAGTATTGTTTATGTTATATTTTAATTTCATAAACTCTATTTATCTCTAATAGTTTTCATCTATTCGCAGGGTACATGAGCGATCAATTACTAAATCTTTAACGCTTTATGTTTAGTTATAACTTGCATGGATAGGTTTCGGAAGATTGATAAATTCGCAGTTGATATGCATATGCAATATTTTCCAGATAAATATAGTCACTCACTATCTGGACCTCTCACTCATTTATGGATCGAGCGATGAAGTTGCCGCTAGTTTACGGGCCGGTTTCGGCGGTCGTCTGAATGTGGAATTGAAGCATAACAGAGAATTTCCACCATCGGCACCTAACAAAACGGCTATATGCGATACAGTATATGAATTCGAGCCATGCTATGCTGCCGGTGAGAATAAACATGCGTTTTACATGTAGCTGAATATGTAGTTTGGAGCGTTATTGGAGCAAAAATTAAAAATTTGTCCTAATAAAAAAATAATATAAAATAATATCAAGAATAAAGCTCTCGAAAACAATAATAGATAAAGTCATAAAGGCAAATGAGAGCCGTTTTGCTCGATGGACGGGCGACAATAACAACAAAATTATAAAATTAATATATATAATATAACGCAAACGTTTCATGCCCCTCCAAACGGTGTTGTGACACAACTGACAGGTCCCTCAGATTTCTGCTAAGCTGATTACGATGCTCCTTAATACGGGTTCCCAATTGTCTCTTAGTCTGGCCGACGTACGAAGCGTCACAATCCTGACAGCAAATTTTATAAACAACTCCGCTCAAGAAGTTATATTATGTAGCTTGTCTTTCAAAGGTTTGATAATCCAGCTCAGTTTGTTCAAGCCAACAATTGCAGTGCGCAAATTAAATTTTTTAATTGTATTACAAAAGCTATTAGTGATTTTATTGATGTAAGGAACAACAAAGAAACGATCTTTAACCATGCTGTCAGTAGCGTGAGCGTCCATCACGCTTCCCCGCTGTTGCTCATTAATCAATTTGATAATTCTTTTTTTGACAATCTTAAACACGAGTTCAAACGGGTATCCATTAGCCAGCAAAATATCCATCAGCATTCTTATGTTTTTTTGCTGATACCTCGGATGGGACAGCAAGAACGCTCTATCTACCATACCAACGATCGTGCCGATTTTCTGACAATGAGGGTGGTGTGAGAAAAAATTTAAGTATCGTCCCGAAAACGTGGGTTTATGATACCAGTCAAACTCAATAATACCGTATTGATTATAACAGTGGTATCTAAAAAATTGATCCTATTAAGTCCTATTTCAACAGTAAATTGCAGTCTACGGTGGAAAAAATTAAACACTTCGAGGACAGTGTTGACTAAGGACCTCGGCATAGATATCAAAATATCATCTATATATCTGAAATAAATCGGCACGACGATAGGCAGGCGCTCGAGCGCCCTGACCTCCAAATCCACCAGCACTAAATCCGCAATCACAGGAGACAATGGGGAACCTATAGGGAAGCCAAAGGTCTGCTTATAAATAACACCATCAAAAATGAAATAGGTGAAATCAAAAACGAATTGAATAGCTGATAAAAATTCATCCAAAGGCAGATCAGTGTTTTGCGAGATAAATTGCCATCTATGTCTAATGCTCGTGATTGCCAAATCCAAAGGGATATTCGTAAACAAGGATACCGCGTCGAGCGATATCAGATCAAAATGGTCGTCAATGCGCATACCTGACAGTTTCTTAACTAAATCGAAGCTATTATTAATGTGGCTGTTAGCTTTGGGAGTCTGTATCACGTCCTGCAGGAATCTGGCCAAGGCATGCAAAGGGCTGTTAACAGTCGACACGATCATCCTGAGTGGACAGTCGGCCTTGTGTATCTTTGGCAGGCCGTAAGCTCTAGGAATTACCCCGTCCGTGCAATTAAGAAACCTATACTGTTGATCATTAATATATTCTTTTTTAACCAAGATTGAAGGAGGTTATTTAAATCCTTCGTAACTTAAGGAGAAGCATTTCGGAGATGTTTTATATTAAGCGCCAAAACAACGGCATTAATTTACAGGAGGACACGGCGGGACTTAGTAATATTTACACGCCTGTTATCGAGGGACTTCCACACTGTTGATTTCTTTTCTCACAACAGTTCTATTTAATGTTATGCCGATGCCTCATGATATTTCGTCATTGTAACTCTTGCGCTCGTCTAAAGAAGAATGTTTTAACGTTGTAATAATACGTGTTGAGATGATATCTTAACTCTGATCAATTCGACTGTCAGGTAACTTTTACGATTTAATTTTTAACGTTTGACCATTTATATTTATTTAATTTTCTTCTGACGGAGAATTAAGGTAACAGTCGGATTGGGGATTTGAGATGCATACTCTCAAAAAATCTCGGAGAGCGGAAGTTGACTACATTATATTATTGTGACCACTGCTTTATACTTTCTGATCACTGCATTCACCCTGATGACCATCTGTATGTACTGAGAAGGGTCCAAACCAAGGACCGAAACGTTTGCGTTATATTATATATATTAATTTTATAATTTTGTTGTTATTGTCGCCCGTCCATCGAGCGAAACGGCTCTCATTTGCCTTTATGACTTTATCTATTAATATAAAATAATATATAAATTAATATAAGTAATTATATATATATATATATATATATATATATATATATATATACAGAAAGAAGGCAACCTCGCCGATTTCAATGACCTTGACATATGTTATCAAAGACGTGATCCTGAGTAACTTTTCCTTATAACTTAATCGGCGGTCATTGCTTATTTAAAAGTTATAAACAAAAAAATTTGAAAAATTTGTAAAGTTAATTTATGTCAGTGCTAAGGAAAGTAATTTACTGATATGTGTGTATAGGGGCTACCGCCCCTCCCCCGTAGGAAAGGATGGATGGGAGTGGACCTCGGTTTGCGTGGAAAGTTGAGAACCTGAATCGTACAATGATAATAGACCTTGTTTTGCCTTACAAGCAGGCCGGGGTAGGGTAGGGTGAACTTTGCTTCAATCTAATCAATGTTCTATCATTATACGGTTCAGGTTTTCAATTTTCTACGCAAATCGCGGTCCACCTCCACCCACCCCTGCTTGCGGGGAAGGAGCTACCGCTCCCCTCCCCCACCTACATGTGTACTGTCTTTGCACACATATCAACAAATTACTGCCTTTAACATTGACACAAACTTGTAAATTTCTCAAACTTTTTTTGTTCATAACTTTTAAATAAGTTACGACCGACAATTAAGTTATAAGGAAAAGTTACTTAAGATCATGTCCTAGACAACATATGTCAAGGTCAAGGTCATACATGAGAAAGCTTGTATTTGATGCATTATTATTAGTTTGGCTTTCTCATAGAAGAAGCTTTTTAAGCGATATAAAATAGGCGCAATGGCAGCGATCTGTAATGATGAGCTGAAGCAATGTGCAAGTTTCTAATTTGCACACTTTCTTTAATTTTAAATTTAACCTTTTTATGAATTGATATTGATCAGCTTAGTAGCACAAGTGGGGTTTTACAATTGACGCAATGTCAAATCGATGTTGACTTTGGGAGTTCAGGCTACATGGTCCATATATGGACTTCGCATATGGATTTGATCGCATATAAAGTTGGGTCTAATCAACCAAATCTTAAAAAATTATGAAATAGAATATATGAAATAAAGGTAGAAAGGACTGAAGAATATAATAGAATTATAAATAACCCAATATCTCAAAATTGGCGGAAGTTAGAGCATGACGGACATTTCTCAAAAAATTCAAAATTTTATAAAGAAAGAACCCTTTTACCAATCATATACTACGTTTACGCGATCTTTACTTCTGTAGTAACTTACGATAATTCCTCCGCGTACACGGGATTTTCCTTCGCGTAAACGGGATTTTGTAGTAACTTACGATAATTTACTCCGCGTAAACGAGTGATATATCGTAAGTTACTACAGAAGTAACGCTCGCGTAAACGTAGTAATAGTCAAATTCAATACCAACCTTCCTTAAATGATACTTATATAAAATTACATATATAACTTATACACTTTTTAAGCAGAAATCGGTAATCCTTTCACCGATTCTGGCCAAATTCAATACCAACCTTCCTTAAATGATACTTATGCATCAAATAACTTATACATTTTTAAGGCAGAAATTGGTAACCCCTTCACTGATCTTCGCCAAATTCAAAACAACCTTCCTTTAATAATATTCTATATAAGATTACGTATAACTTAAACACTTTTTATGCAGAATCATGTCAAATTGTATATGAAACATTTATATATATTTATATAGATATTAATATAGATTTTTTTAGACAGAAATCAATAACCCCTTTATTATTAGCAATTTTTTTAATTCTAAACAAGTAACTTCCGTCGCCAGTAAATAATTCAAAACAACAGTCGTTTCGGTTCGACCCAACTGGTCAAATTAATATATTAATAATAAATTGCATTTTTTAATTCTATTATATTCTTTAGTCTTTTCTACCCTTATTTTATAATTTTTTAAGATTTCGTAATTAAACCCAGTTTTAAGGGGGGGGGGCACACACTTCTGCACAACGCATAATGCGTAAGCATAAGAAAATTGATTGGTCTATTTCCTTATGCACATGTGTATGGACCAATCAATTTTCTTATATTATAGTATGCTTACTCATTATGCGTTGTGCAGAAGTGTGTGTCCGGGCCCTTATATACTCGATTAAAAAAAATCTGCGCGCGCACACGCACGCGCGCGCGCGCGCACACACACACACACACACACACATCCATTTGAAAATACTGCGATTTTCTGATATTTTAGGTTAGAACATTCTGAACACATTGACATCGAACATTTGAAAAACAATTTTTTTTTGTATTTTTTATTCTACCCCTATTTCATATATAATTCTTTACAATTTGGTTAATTAAACCTAGCTTTATGCGATCAAAGGTCCACATACAAGATTTACGAAAACAAAGCTTCCTTCTATGAGGAAGCAATAATATAAAAAGAAATATATAATAGTTATTTGTGCAACAAGTGCTGTAAGATGAAAAGTCAAGGGTGCGGAGTTGACGCACGAGTTGACGTCAATTCCGCACCCTTGAATTTTCATTTTTACGCACGACTTGCACACCCTATTTTATGTTGCAAGTGCGTGGAAAGTGGTCTATCACGCACGCGTAGCGTGCGCATGGGCCCATGCACGTGTTACATAATAGTTATTTGTGTAACAAGTGCGGGAAGTTGAGAATTGGACACGAGTGCGGATCGAGTGGACAATAAAAGAAAGACAATAAAATTATATACATAATTATACATATAATTATATACATAACAAAAAACGCACGGATACTTTAAATTATTTCCGGAAACGGATCGATCGTTAACAAACTAATTGTTTTTCAATATAATGGATCTTAAAGATTGTCCTCGCACTTGTACATTTTGGCACAAAACGTAAAAATAATAATTGTTAGGAATTTTTTATTTTACATATGCAAGTACCCGTAAATACTTCGGATTAGACACAGCATTTCTGGATCTCGAACTATTTTATTTTTACAATAGAGAGTTTTAGAGATTGTCCTCGCACTTGTATATGTTGTTATTTGTTTATTAATATTAAATTGACTTCTTTGTTATAATTTTAATTTTTTTCATATAAATATATTTTTTTCTGTCATCATTTTTAATTAGGACAAATTTTTAATTTTTTTCCACAAGCGTTCCAAACCCCAACTATATACGTTTGCCCGCCTTGTGTTTTTTTGCAAAATTTGATTTGCGAGCGTAAAATACATTATTTCTGAAAGAAAATTGTACGTATTAAAAAATTATAACAATAATTTTTTTTAGGTGATATGCGAGCTAATCAAAATACACAGTTGACGATCTTACATATCATGCTGCTCAGGGAACATAATCGCATTGCTGATTATCTAGCGCGTTTGAATCCCCACTGGACTGACGAAACAATATTTCAAGAAACGCGCCGGATTGTTATCGCCGAACATCAATACATCACGTATTACGAATGGCTGCCAATCTTCTTAGGTTCGAACTATAACGATAGTATAATAAGTAGATACAATATAAGTAGATAGATACTTATACTGTGGCTATATATTTATTTTATTTAGCTGAACTTCTTGCACAGTTCATCTTTTCGCTTTTTTTCTCCAACGTGGAAAGAAAAAAAGGAAAGATAAATCGTGCAAGAAGTTGAACTAAAACAAACAGGCCTTAATTATGCATCGATCGATAGTCGATAATTCGAACATACCGACCCTCCTGCGAGTTTTCAGTATGTTTTATATTTTAATTACAAAAATAAACAAATGTTTAGCGATAAAATGTAAGCTTCGTTTATTTTGAAAGTAATACAAATCCGATTTAAAAATACCAAATAGAAATTTTTTGCAATAGTTATACACTTTTGTTATTTAGGTCGGAACATTAATAATTAATGTATATTGCAGGTACGAGCCAAGTCTATGCTAACCAAATTACTTACAATACTCAGAATTTCGTGAATGATTATGACGAAACAGTCAACGGTAACGTGCTAAACGAACACTCGAATGCAGCCTTCAGATATTTTCATTCAAATATAGCTGGTTTACTTAAGTAAGTATTTAACAACTTTTGGTTATGCGTTTCAATATTATTTTCAATACGCTGACTATATATTAACTCTCACCGCCCACCTGCTTTAGAATTTTATATAACCCCAGTTACTGGTAGGATCATTTTTTATTATAATTGCTTATTTTATGTTGAAAAAAGAAGTTTTTGATATATAAATAATGAATTTTTAATATATAAACTTTTTATGTATTAATAACAAAAGTAACATAAAATAAAAATATTGCTATAAAAATAATTACTCGGAATAATTCTTTCATAAAATAGAAAATATCGCCACTTTAGATATATAGGGTCAAGAAAGATCCTAGATGAGTGGTGAGGGTTAAACATATAAATCGTGTCAGTTATATGTAAATTATAGTATACAATGTCGCCTAGTTTTGTACGATTTCGCAAGTCAAATTTTTGGATAAAAATATCACTCTTCAAACTTATCCTTTATTTGTTCTGACGTTAAAAGGCCTGTTCTTTTTAGCCGAACTTCTTACATGATTCATCTTCGCTCGTTTTCTTTTCACGAAAGAAAAAGAGAAAAGACGAACCGTGCAGGAAGTTCATTATTAATCTTCTTATGATGAGAACAACCGTGCGATCAAATTGTCAGTGCGGCAGTTACATATATCAAACATGAACGATGAAGCACTCATGATATAAATTTTATCATGAACTTTATTATTAAAATAACAAATTTTGTTTGTCAGCTTAGTGTTGGAAGATCGATCCTCCTTCGCTGCTCTGAGATTGAGCGATCACTTTAACAGACCTGGCATTATAGAGAAAGGCAACAATCTAGATGATTTGACAAGGGGTTTCACATATCAACCACTAAAAAATACCGATGTATTTTTCGATAAAGAGGTATGTATAAGTCGAAAAATCAAATTCAAAGTAAAAATAAAACAATTGTCAACAGAGACAAAGACAAAGGAAAGAAGTCACCCTGATTAGGGCATTTAATAAAATAAGGTTTCTGTTAGTAACAATAGTCGCTTGTAGATTACACAGTTCTTGTTCAGAAGAGGAAAGATCCTCGGGTCTGACCTAAGAGCGATAGACATCCAAAGGGATCGCGATCATGGGCTCGCTTCATACAATGATTATCGCGAATATTGCGGACTATTACGAGCGAGAACTTTCAATGATTTTGCTGACTATATATCTCTTTCGGTGAGTTAAACAAATCTCTCTACATAGATGCATCTTTAATTAAAAATAAGCTTAAAAATTGTAGGATATACAAAAACTCGCCACGTTGTACATTAGTCCAGATGACGTCGAACTAACTGTCGGTGGATCCTTGGAAAATCATGTTAACGGAGCGCTAGCTGGACCGACGTTCTTGTGCATTATGTTAAGACAGTTTAAACAAACGCGAATCGGTGATCGTTACTGGTTCGAAACGGAAGACTCGAAAATAGCATTTACTATAGGTACAATAAATATCATTAATACGATGTTGATTGCGAGTGAGTCCAATAAATTTGTCCGATCGGGATTGTGTCCGATCGGGAAATATTGTCGTGTCCGATTATTAATGTGCGCAATCGGGACAATCCCGATCGTATATGTATATATAATATAAACATTTTATATGTGTTTCATATGCAGAACAATTGAACGAATTACGGAAGTCAAGTATATCGCGACTACTCTGCGACAACGGAGACAATATTCAGCATATGCAAAGATCAGGATTTCAACAAATCTCCGAATTGTAAGTTTAGTTGGCTGTGTAAGTTTAGTTACTGTCTCATTTTTATCGTTTAGTTTGAATCAAGATATGTGAAAGAAAGAAACGATCGTTTTTTAATTATGTAAATTTCAGAAATCCGCTTAGAAGATGCGACGAGCTCCCGCAGGTAGATCTCTCTCTCTGGGAGGATTATACTCCAAAGAGCCATGGTCATACATATCGTACTACACCGTTATACAAAAAGAGATGAGCCTCTCTTCCTACCCCACAACTAGAGATACCGGAGAAAAAATTCTTTGGTGAGAAAATACTTTGGTGAATAGAAGCAAAAATCACATTTGATTCAATTTTAATGGCTAATATTTCATGTGTCGTACAACAAATTTTTTAAGCATGTTAATTGGCTGCAGGATAAAGAAATTATCGAGTTTCTAGAAATCCTCTAGTCTATCTTATATAGCCAATCGATAAGACCGACAATACATAAAATATTAGCCTTATTAGGTATACTTTTATCAACACAGCAAAATATATCACCAAGATATCTAGAAGATATCTGAATGATGAAATATCTGATTGCGCAAGATATCATGAGAATATCTCAAAGACATCTCCAAGATTATAAAAAGCCATGATAATTTTATCTCAGTTGTGATATCTGATTCTGCATATATATCGGATATCTATGCCTCATTTTTAAGCAGATATGTTATATACAATCCAAATAGTAAGAAGAAAGTCTTTTTAAATTTTCGATTTATGAAATTAATTGTTTTTCCGTATTTATTCTTTGTTCTAAAATGATTCTTAAGAGTTCAAAAGAAATTCATTTATATGTCATCAATTCTGAGTCTTTCTTCAAATGTAAAAAAAATTCTTTTCATAAGAATTCGCAATAAATTCAAAATTATGCTTTGATACTATTTCAATATTTTGCATTTTGCCATCTCTGCACTGTATGATATCTCGGAGGTATCACGAAAAATATTAGAGCCAAATATTAGGTTCACTTTTTATTCTAATGCGTAAGAATTTTTGCTTACAAAAAGATAGTGGTGCATGTAGCCGCGTCGCGGCAGCGCATGTTACTAGCGCTCACCCGAGCAAAAATTTTCTGAGTCTCCTCGCGGCATGTTGCTCTCGCGCCAAGGTCGTTATTTCTGGCGCAGCCCCAGCAAAAGTTTTTTAAGTCCCCTCGCGGCGTCTGGATTTCGCCGGGACGAATCGGTACGGCGCGCGGCGTTCAAGTCCTCTTGGATTGTTTTATTGGATACGAATAAACTTGAGTTGATCTTTATAAAATATATTTATAAATTAAATATTTTTCAAAGATATATATATATATATATATATATATATATATATATAATGTGATATCGAGTAATGATGTCTTAAAATTGTAGGCATAAAGATATCTGGCTATATATCTCACATATATTTTGTTGTGTGTGCATGGACTTAACTTAAAATTAAAATTTCTTTAATTGTGACAGTATTCTTCTTGAGATGCGATATGTATGTAATCTACATAATATCGGAATGTAATAAGTTTGTTTTTTTATTGTTGTATCGGACTGCGCTAAAATTTTATTTCTTCCTCTCGCCTTTCAAACGTATATATATATATATATATATATATATATATATATATATTACTAAACTATTTTAAATATAACGAATGTACACTAGTTTAACTATAAAACAGATTAATAGATAATATTTTTATATTAAATGTATTGCATTTTTTAAATAAACATTTTCACACAATTTGCTTTGCAATCAATTCCTTGACGAACAACCGTGATTTGAAATCAGGGGCGGTCAGGCGATTATCAAGGTATCGGTTTGAAAAAATTAAAAGAAATGGTAACCCACACACACAGACATTAATATTTAACAAATATTGCGACGCTTTTTCCCCCGGTCTCGCAATCCGGTGGAGGGCTATCGTGGATTGGCAGCACGCGCAACTAATTCAGACACCAAATGATTGGGCGCCAGGTGCGACGGATCGCACCACCGTACACTATATTATATCTAACGCGATATCCCCGACAATACCTCAGGGCGTAGTTCTCTTTCAGGGAATTCGGAGAGAGGCGTCACGCAATCAATCACACAAAATAATAATAATAATAGGATAACATATGATATATTTAGTCAGATATAAGGCACTTGCAACAGAATATCAATCAAAGTAGGTGCTGGTATAATTGGTCTGAGCATCTCGTATTCGGAATCAGACTACGCGGCAACGAGACATTATCGGCGGCGAATCGACGCCGCGGCAACGAATTAACGCGAAGATGTGGTATAAATTAGTACAGAGACAGAGTAACACCCGAATATTAGAATAGGTGCACGCGAGACTGCCAAATATTAAATACCGTAGATGAACACACGCAAGATCGCACAAGATCCGATCTACGCAACAGATAAACGCAGACGAACACACGAAAGATTAACACGAGAAATAATTAGTTAAGGTAACGCGGTACCTTACTTACACAACGAACTTACGCCACAAGGCCGACGAACCGAATCGCCGCACCTTCAGTTGCGTCTTCAACGCGCACCCGGGCCACCTCGATTCAGCACGACGCAAAAATTATGGGCGATCTCGCCGTGTCGACCATTGCACGCTGGCCGGCGATAGCCCCCGAACACTAAATAAAGACTCGTATCGCGGACGATCTCGCGGCTTGCCACGCGAATCCCGAATTCCTTCGCGAGCCCGGAGATTCCGCGGCCTCGCGCCGATCCCGACGATCTTTCCGTCCCGACAAGCACAATATTCGCCGTCCTCGAGGGCCCGGATACGTTACTCAAATACGAGGGCGAGTGCCCTTCAAATTACATGACCACTCGCGGCTCGCCGTTTCCTTCGCAACTCGCTCCCGTTATCGCCACGGGTGGTTACAAGACAATTTCCATAAAAAGAGAGGGGATAGGGTTGGCACGAACGAAAATCTCTAGGTAACTCAAATTAATCTTCCGTGAATTTGTAACCTTAAATAAGTAGTAATATGTTGGTTAGCCGACACCATAAGCGCGTGTTTTGACATATGCGTGCTCGCCGTATATGAAATAATAATAAATATTTTATAAACACCTTTCTTAGATAGGCTACATGTGTGTCGTTGAAATAAATGTAATAAAAAATCGTACAATAACAAGGTGAGAAAATTTGTATTATAAAAATAAATAAAAAGATGTATAGATGTGTGGATAAATTATACAGTAAGATAATAAGAAATTAATACTGGTGCTGTAATAAATTGACAAATTACTGTTGCTTTGTAATTTTATTATTTTTGTAACAACATTAATGAGCAATAATAATTAATCACTGGCCAATGTATTACAATCAGTATTTATTTTCTATAAGAATATTACGTACATAAACAATATAAAATTCACAGTGACATATCAAATGCAATTCACTGTTAATTGCAGCTTCGACGTTCTTCAAATTGGAACAAATTTGTCATTATTGTCAAATGTATAGCTTAAAACCTGTGCGAAATGATGCTAGCATGAAAAGGAGGATGGAAAAGAGCAAAATGAAGAACAGACAAATGTCAGATAAGTAGCTAAACCCATATCGATGTATATTATTTACATATGTTTCGAAGATGCATAAATACAATATGAGCTCAAAATTAACATGTTTTGCTCTCTGGGTGTATGAGCGCACTATAATTTTTTATGTTGGATCGATTCTTTCCTTCGATTAATTTTTTTTGTTCCAGCTCTGGCATATAATGCTCTCCAAAACTTGTAAGATTAATTCACAACAGAAACAATCCAGCCAGCAATGCAGAATCTTCCAGGAGATACATAGACGCGTATCGAGCTACGTCAATCCCGTCTAAAGCAGTCACTTTCGCAGGACTTAGATTGGAATGATGTTGAACAGCGAACAAGCCATCAGGTTGCATCCAACTGAGAAATGTGTGGAACCAGAGATGACCAGAGATCTGTGTGTATGATTTATTTTGGTCTATCACACACCTTTAAACATTTTCGTCCCGATACTCGTTGAAATGTGATGTTATGCTGTTTAAAAGCTGCCAATTAATTTTAACGCGAGTCCATATAAATACGAATCTTCCATATTGCTCTCAACACAATTAACTTCAGCTAATTGAAGTTTGGAACGTTCCTGGAGCGATTTCTTTTAAATAATTTGTCTCATTTCTCTTTGGGCACAGAGACATTTTTGAGTGACAAATACGAAATACATAAGAGACCGAACCGATACACCCTGCGGAATTATTTCTGCTTTAGAAATGGAACAAATCATTTTTAGCATAGCTTAAAGTCGTCCGGGGGTAGGTTTTTTTTAGTATAAAGGTGTCTTCCGCAGGGTGTATCGGTTCGGTCTCTTATGTATTTCGTATTTGTCACTCAGAAATGTCTGTGTGCCAAAGGAGAAATGGGACAAATCATTTTTAAAAAATCGCTCTAGGAACGTTCCAAACTTCAACTAGCTGTGCTATTTGCTTATTTTATCCTTGTTTTACATCTGATGAGCGATAAAGATAGAATGATGCAATAGCGCTAATAGCGCGCTTTCCGAACGCAGCCTATATGAAATATTAAAGTAACAATAGAATGTATTACAATATATTTATTTCTTTTTTCCGACAAGTTCACTCAGTCTATTCAACATTAATAATAAATCAACATTTTCTATATCTCTTTCTAATTCTTGCCAAATGTTTTTTAGTGTGTTTTCTTTTTCTTTTACGTTTCTACGCTCCACTCTCGCCCAGAATTTCGGTTGCTTTAAATAACTGTGTATAGTTTTTTTATGCTCCGTAAGGTACGCTGTAAATAATATTTAATATTGAGAAGTATATGATTATATTCTGCAACAAAATATTTGCATAGGCGTTTACAACGTACATAAAAATTCCACAATTGTCGAATGTTTTTGTAATTGTGCTTTTAGTTCTCGGTTGTGTCTTTCTGAAATGTTATTTGTTCCATGTGTTTCATTGAATATACAGAACGAATTGGGCTTAAAGCCATTGATCCACGTTTCCTTGTAATAAGAGAAAAATGGTTGCAACATCTTGCAATCCTCAAAAATAACATTTTCTATTAAGTGGAAGCCTTCTACTATTAATTCTTCGGGTAAATATGCCAAACATATTAATAATTTTGTTGCCGCCCAACCTAATTCTTTTTCTCTGCCTTTCAAAATTCCGCGTTTATCAGCATTTTGCACCAATGCTTATAATGCGAAACAAGTATGAAAAACATTGGATGCGCATTGTATACACATTAATGTATATGTATATTGTTATTATATTTTTTATTATCTGACTGTAATGGAAAAAGCAGCCAATTACTTTTACGTAGGGAAAAACAATTTTTAATGCCTTGTGTTCGACTTTCTCAAAATCACATATCGCTGTATCTGGTTCAATTTTTATAATATTTACAATAGTTTTTAAAATGTCTACATAATTTTCAGTTTTTCGTCCTTCCATTATTGCATACACAATTGGAAATGTCTGAAATTTGAAAAAAATTATTTTATTTATAGATTTAGATAATATATGTAGAATGCCTTTTGCAATTTAATACATTAATTAAATCATGAACTAGTAAATTATTTGTTTTGCTTACTCTATCATTGTGTCTCATTACTATAATTTATAATTGACAGTTTCAATTGTGGTACTATCGCAAATGTACCATCAACATGGATGATATCTTTTTCCGTATTGACATTCATAATTTTTTCTGTTAATGCTTGATCAATAAAAGTAGTAGTTTTCGTATCGTTATTTTTTATGATAAATTCTACAACGAAGGCGTCTGCCGCATCTAGCTTAAGTAATTGCCTCCAGTTATCTTTTTGTAAACAACAATGCAAATTATTCAAATCTTGTGGAATCTGTCCAATACATTTTTTTTATGTCGTTTAATAGTTGTGTTTATAACAGCATTTACTGTCTATTAAGTCTACTTCATTGCTTCTTACTCATTTTTTAAGTATTCTTTTTTAATCATTCTTGTTGTTTCATACGATGGGGAAGCTTCGATTTCTTTTTTCAGTTCGCCCAATTCAGGTACAGACATTTCATGCCGTTCATGTCTCTCACTTGTAAGAAATTCATTATTTTTTATTGTTAATCGCGCTGTACATTTTATGTCTTTGTTTTTCCGGAAACTGCATTCGTAATATCTGCGAGAAAAATATTCGTAATTAAATGCAACAAATACAAAGATGCGTTTTGAAACTCAACCGGACAACCTTTCTGTCCATTGTACGTACTTCGTATCTCCGTTGGAGCTGTTATAATGGTAATTATATCCTTCGTGTAACAGTTTTGGCATTTGAAGCCTTGCTGTATTATATTCTCGCCTTTCTGCCATATTAAACAATACAGCAACAACAAACACAATCTAATTGACACTTGTGCCTAGGAAAGATTGCACACAACAATGGAGAAAAACAAAAGCATTCTTAAAACAGCAGGCATATTTTTTCCCGCCTGCATATAAACTATTACGAGAATTTGTAACGACTATTGGGAACATATATTGTATTTGTTGCATTTAATTATGAATATTTTTCTCGCAGATATTACGAATGCAGTTTCCGGAAAAACAAAGACGTAAAATGTACAGCGCGATTAACAATAAAAAATAATGAATTTCTTACAAGTGAGAGACATGAACGACATGAAATGTCTGTACCTGAATTGGGCGAACTGAAAAAAGAAATCGAAGCTTCCCCATCGTATGAAACAACAAGAATGATTAAAAAAAAAATACTTAAAAAATGAGTAAGAAGCAATGAAGTAGACTGAATAGACAGTAAATGCTGTTATAAACACAACTATTAAACGACATAAAAAAAATGTATTGGACAGATTCCACAAGATTTGAATAATTTGCATTGTTGTTTACAAAAAGATAACTGGAAGCAATTACTTAAGCTAGATGCGGCAGACGCCTTCGTTGTAGAATTTATCATAAAAATTAACGATACGAAAACTACTACTTTTATTGATCAAGCATTAACAAAAAAAATTATGAATGTCAATACGGAAAAAGTTATCATCTATGTTGATGGTATATTTGCGATAGTACCACAATTGAAACTGTCAATTATAGATTATTGTAATGAGACACAATGATAGAGTAAGCAAAACAAATAATTTACTAGTTCATGATTTAATTAATGTATTAAATTGCAAAAGGCATTCTACATATTATCTAAATCTATAAATAAAATAATTTTTTTCAAATTTCAGACATTTCCAATTGTGTATGCAATAATGGAAGGACGAAAAACTGAAAATTATGTAGACATTTTAAAAACTATTGTAAATATTATAAAAATTGAACCAGATACAGCGATATGTGATTTTGAGAAAGCCGAACACAAGGCATTAAAAATTGTTTTTCCCTACGTAAAAGTAATTGGCTGCTTTTTCCATTACAGTCAGATAATAAAAAATATAATAACAATATACATATACATTAATGTGTATACAATGCGCATCCAATGTTTTTCATACTTGTTTCGCATTATAAGCATTGGTGCAAAATGCTGATAAACGCGGAATTTTGAAAGGCAGAGAAAAAGAATTAGGTTGGGCGGCAACAAAATTATTAATATGTTTGGCATATTTACCCGAAGAATTAATAGTAGAAGGCTTCCACCTAATAGAAAATGTTATTTTTGAGGATTGCAAGATGTTGCAACCATTTTTCTCTTATTACAAGGAAACGTGGATCAATGGCTTTAAGCCCAATTCGTTCTGTATATTTAATGAAACACATGGAACAAATAACATTTCAGAAAGACACAACCGAGAACTAAAAGCACAATTACAAAAACATTCGACAATTGTGGAATTTTTATGTACGTTGTAAACGCCTATGCAAATATTTTGTTGCAGAATATAATCATATACTTCTCAATATTAAATATTATTTACAGCGTACCTTACGGAGCATCAAAAAACTATACCCAGTTATTTAAAGCAACCGAAATTCTGGGCGAGAGTGGAGCGTAGAAACGTAAAAGAAAAAGAAAACACACTAAAAAACATTTGGCAAGAATTAAAAAGAGATATAGAAAATGTTGATTTATTATTAATGTTGAATAAACTGAGTGAACTTGTCGGAAAAAAGAAATAAATATATTGTAATACATTCTATTGTTACTTTAATATTTCATATAGGCTGCGTTCGGGAAGCGCGCTATTAGCGCTATTGCATCATTCTATATTTATCGCTCATCAGATGTAAAACAAGGATAAAATAAGCAAATAGCACAGCTAGTTGAAGTTTGGAACGTTCCTGGAGCGATTTTGTAAAAATGATTTGTCTCATTTCTCCTTTAACACACAGACATTTCTGAGTGACAAATACGAAATACATAAGAGACCAAACCGATACACATTATAATTTATTTTATTGAAATATTCTTTTCAGGTATTTTAAAGTCTTGGTTATCTTATCTCTATCAAGTCAAAATAAAAATATAGACAAACTCACACTTTCTCACAGCCTCTGTAGAATTCTCTCACGATATCACAACAATACAACGATTACGTGTAGTCATCGACGCCATAGTGTTTTTCTTCCATCTAGGGCGTCTAGAGTAGAGTCCCTATATACGTGACATTCACGCCATGTTGTTGCACTCCCAAAGTCTGTCCAGACTCTTATAAAGGGACTCTAGATTCTCTATCTACAAAAATATACGTAAACTCTGCTCTAACAGAAAAGCTGCAAGCTTATTGGCTAAAAACTGTGCGATAGCCAATCAATTTGCAGCCTTTCTGTTAGAGCAGTGTTTGCACATACGTTTCTTGTTAGAGAATCGGGCCCATGTGGTACAGATATCACGTTAGGCATTTTTACATTTTTTTCAATCATTACTAATTATTTTACAATCCCACCCTTCATTAGTACCTAAACTTTACTCCTGTAAAAGGATTTTGCGATCTATGAAGCCGTTTCAAAATTAGACCTTTGACAGATATATGTGGTACAGATATCTCATCGTTCGGCATTTTTACATTTTTTTCAATTATTACTAATTATTTTACAATCCCACCCTTATTTATTAGTACCTAAACTTTACTCCTGTAAAAGGATTTTGCGATCTGTAAAGCCGTTTCAAAATGAGATCTTTGAAATGTAATTGTAGGTAATTTGGACGGCTTTAGCATCCCCTTAAAGCAACAGGTCCTGTATACAAAAATGTCCTAAATTCAGTTGCTTTTCATCTTTTACATTCAAATACAAAACGTGGTTTCCGGTTAATTTCGTATGGTATATTATCTTTTTGAACTTCTAATTTCGATAACTTTGTTCTATCAATAAATTTGAACAACTTTTGTCTGAAATATTTTTTTATTTGCCTAATACTTTTTGAGATATTCAAGGAAAACTTGGTAATTTTTACAATATTTAGCTTATATCTCGATAATTGTTTTTCAGAGAGGAAAGTTATACTGTACTTTTTTACTTGATTTGGTCTCAAGAATATGATGTTGCAATAGTACCCCAACTTTCTTAAATACTTGTGTATACATGACAGCTCCAAGTAGATGTATACACAAATATTTAAAGAAGTTTAAAAATTATAAGTAAATCAAGTTTATAAAAAATCTAAAAAAAATCTGAGTGTATTTTAAAGTTGAAATAACAAAAAATCGCGGACCAAATCCGAGAGATCGAGGGTCAAACCCAGGATTTGGCATGAAATTCCCCCATTATATATTTATATAATGGGGAATTTCATGCCAAATCCTGAGTCCATATATATATATATATATATATATATATATATATATATATATATGTATATATATACATAAATACGCAAGCGGAACACAATAAAAAATTGATATGCATCGTACGTATATCTATAAATAAGATAAGTTATTTGTTCGTATAGCTGCATCTTTGATATAACTGTTATAAGAAGTGACTATTAAATGCGCTTATATACGTTATATTTTGTATGAAAACACTACAAAATGCCTTTGTGTATTGCTTTTGTAATTGGCACATGTTTCTTCTGGAATGCAGAATATTATAATTTCATCTCATCGCTGAAAAAGCATTGTCAGGACTTCTTCCGAGCCGTGCTTTAATACTGTTCAGACAATCAAATTTGTCCCATTCAGTACTCTTTGTTTGTCAGATGCTGATGGCTTAGAACATACAGCCATTTTATTATGCAGATCCTTAATGCATTCCGGTACTACAACAAAGTCTTCGAGCAATGATCGTCTAAATAGTTTCTTAGCTTGTAGTAGTTGTTGCTCGGTCACAGTTCTGTCATCCAAGTGTACCAAGTGCGGGAACCAAGATAGCACGTACAACCTGTTTAGAAGTTTAACGCAATTGCGACAAATAATCAAATAAGAGAAATTATATTTCTATGATCTAATATGAAATTAAAGGAAATATCTTCTAATACCTATATCGAATATGATCACAGAAATCTCCACCGTTAAGGTAACTAGGTGCCGCTTCGTTTCCCATAAGAGACAAGTATTTAAGGTTCGGTACGCTTCTATGGAGATTCTTGATAAAGGGATATAGATTTTTTATACAGTTATGATTCAACCAAAGAAGCTCGAGGTTTGGTATGTTTGGAAATACAGTGATATCATCTATTTTATTGTGATCCAAATTGACAGACCTTAAATTGTCGAACTCTGATAAAAACTGCAAGTTTCTGAAATGCCAAAGCAATTCGTTTTAACTTTACTGAATGTATTATCATGTTACAAATATAGCTTTGTCTCTTTCACAAATCTTACTGTCACTAATGTCAGATATTTACTTACCTACTGAACATGTTGTTACTGATATCTAAATGTTGTATAGTAAGACTGTAATCTTGTATGATGTTATATGGTATGGTGAAAAGATCTTCGTACGCAAGTGACAAAGAATCAACTTGGTTCTTAGATAAATCATCCGAGGTCAATGATTGTCGAGAATGTTTATCCGCAAATACTAACGCTCCCAGACAAGTCATGGCATATTCTTCTGTCTCTTCTACTTCCAGAGAATAGTTTTCCTCATTGTTAGCACCCAACCTGCAAAACACAAGCTTAATATATAATAGCATTATATAAAAGAACAGCAAGCAAATAACAGAAAATGTACAAAAGAGGACTATCACACATATATTAAATGTAGATATTATATATATATATATATATATATATATATATATATATGACATTTTGAAAAATCTACTTTAAATTACATCCTATATACTCAAGTGCATTACTGTAAACTCTGTCTTTTTTTATAATTTAAATATGAATTACTAATCAAATTATATATAAAATATAAATATACATAATTTTATATTTTATATATATTTATAAACAACTATCTAATATACTAATAATCCAAATTTAGTTAAATTAGTATATATAATAGGTTTATTATATATTATTGTTCAATGTTCAATGTATAAAAACTGAATTTTACAAGTATTTAAGTCTTTTAATTGAAGGAAAATAACATACTGACTATAAAAACTGAACTTTACAGTATTCAATTCTCTTAACCAAAAAAGAATAACACATTGACCATAATTAACAATTAATTGCACAAGAATTTATGCTATTGGATAGCTCTGATAACGGAACGAAGATAACAAACTGCACAAACATAAGCAGCAAACAAGCAGCATCCTACTCACATTACTCTTATTTTAACTGCACCTTACGATGAGCTAGCCTGATAGATAGATCAAAATATTCCACGCTTCTCACTTATCGATAAACTTGAAGTAAACATCTAATTCCGACGATGGGATAATCGCGCGAATAGATGTAACTACGTCCAAAGAAAAAAATCCATTTTCAAATAAAACAAATTATCATACTCCTAACGACTTGGAACACGACATAAACTCGCACTGGGGATCAACTTGATCAGGTGAAGTTATCGCATACCGGATTGAAATATGATAAGATATGAGAAAAAGAGAGATGGGCTTCAGAAGCATCGCGAGAATACCCGGGACCCGTGAATACGCGAAATCGGTGTGACTTGAACAATAGATACTACGTTTACGCGAGCGTTACTTCTGTAGTAACTTATGATAATTCACCCGTTTACGCGGAATAAATTATCGTAAGTTACTACAAAATCCCGTTTACGCGAAGGAATTATCGTAAGTTACTACAGAAGTAACGCTCGCGTAAACGTAGTAAGAGAGAGATTAGGGTATTAGAGGTTATATAAGCACACGTGTTCACCAAAAGATATGTTGCGATGGATGCGCGATATACATTTGGGAACTTGAGAACAAACGGGAGATAAGTAACTTATTGACGTAAACAATTTCCATTAAAATAGCTCACTAATCCGTCATAGTTATTAACATTCAAATTAAATTTTTTTTAGACGTCACTTAACTAATTTCTGTGCTCGCGTTTTGTTTTCTTAAATAATTCATCACGCAATGGACTCACTGTGTTACGCACTCCTCAAATCGAACTGACGTTCGAATTATTCGCTGAATTTTCCTACATTATCTTGTTTTCGAATCTTCCCACCGAAATGGATAAGGAACTCTCCCACGACCCACGACTCGTTTTACGCAGACAAGATGGAGCCACCACGAAGAGCACCCATCATATGTGACATATCAGACATAGACATATGTGTCACAACACTCACAACATAAGTATATGGACTGCGCGATCACTACAAAAAGTGTCCGGAGAATTAGACAAAGAGGGAACGAGGTTAGAGGCAATTGCTCTCTTTTTCTAATGCTTCTATTGGTCGCTTTTATCCCTACCTAGAGGATGTAAGAAACGTATTGCAAAGATGATGAACCTATTTCTTCGTTTTATAAAGTGTGTGTTTATCGTCAATTGACGTCATACATTAATTCTGAAAAAAAAAAAAACATTCTTTAAGTATGGTGTTCACGTGTTTCATCTGCAAAAAGAGATCAGACAAATTGCAAGATTTGTCGTTTCATCGGTGAGTATATAATAATAGTTTGTAACTACAAATATTATTAGATTAAACAATTATTAGATTTGGTTATGTATCACGCATGTGACACTTTTGTGAATTTTGGGTTATTTTGTGATTGTAGATTTCCGTCAAACTCTATCGCTCGACAACAATGGCTAGATATTATCGGAAAATCGGAAGAAGTCATAGGAAAAGCAACAACCATTTGTTCGAGACATTTTGACACTGAATGTTTTCGTTATGGGCTAGTCAATGGAAAAAGGTTTCTGAAACCAGGGACTAAACCAACTATAAATTTTGGTATAAGTGCTCCAATAAATATTCCGAACATGACAGAATTTTCTTCTATACAAACCAGTAATATCCCAACCAATGAACCAGCATTGCGATCAAGTATTGAAGAGTTGGCCACATCAAATAAGTAAGTATATTATGTATTTTATTTTAAGTTTTGAATATTTTTGTTTATGTAGTATTAGAGTTAAGGATGTATTGCACCTATTTTCAAAGCGCTACCAAGTAGATAAAAATTTGTAAGAATGTTCTTTTAGTCTTCCTGATGTGCTACAAGAAAAGTAGAAACGAATCCACTAAACGCTTGCTGAGATATAACGATTTTAATTTTCACTGATTTTACACGTATTAATTCTTATGGGAAGAGACGATTTTGACGGATAAAACAGCTAAAGAAATGTTAAAGGAGCGCTACCAATATTTTGAATTTTTTGTACATGTATTATAGTATACGAATAGAGGAAAATATCTGCCAAATTTCAATTGTCTTCACACTACACCGTTTTAAAGAAATAAATTATAACTTGAGATAATTGTGCTGTGTCGGCACAAATGTATCTCGATGGCTCGTGAAAGCGCGGCAATCAGCTGGGCAAGCGAAGCATAATCTATGGCTGTGGCTGTCGCTACACGTATAGCTTTTCGTTGAGCGAGTCTTTTTTCATAAACTGCTTGTGTCACTATTTTACCTTTCCACCGATAACTTTTCGTGTTTGACATTGTAAAAATGTAAACGAACAGACATAACCTCGCAGCTCGCATCAAGTCTCGCACTACTGTGCAAGGCTGCCAACCTACATGAATCGAGTCATAGAGAGTCGCATAACAATGTTTATAATAAATAATATTCAAAATTATTGTTTATATGATACATATTTATCTTTTTTGACATTATTAAAGTCACATTTGTTTATCAACACTGCTGAATAATGTCTTTCGTTTTGAAATAATTTGACATTATAAAGTTGAAATCAGGGCATTTTTACTGCCAAAAGTTTAGGCTCATAAATTACAAAAATTGCAAATAATACTGGAAAAAACATTTGTAAAGTAAAAAATACCTTTCTAAGAGTAAAAATAAGACTCCTACTATTATTTGAGTATCTTACATCTAAATTTACTATGCGTTAAACGTAGATATTCAAGTATTTCAAATTTTATGCAACTTTTGTCTAAGATTGTACCAGCGATACATCCTTAAATAATATATGATTTTGTAAATATGTATGTATAATATTTTATAGGCGGAAACAAGAACCACCACTGACTGAAGTTATTGCTGCAAAAAAGATTCGACTAACTGATCTTACATGGGAAGAACTTTCCGAGTCATCAATGCGAGGAAAAGCTTTGTGGAACGCTGCAAAACAAGAGCTATTAAATAAAGAAAAAAAGATTGAGTGCTTACAGCGTAAAGTTCGACGGTTGAAACAGAAGGTTTCAAGCTTGAAAAATTGTTGACAAAACATTTATTTAAGAAGAATTTAATAATGGCCAGATGAATTAAAACTCTTACACGTAAGTGATATAGAGAATGCTGTTAATGAACGCAATGAATAAATTAGTACATTCATTATATAAATATGAGATATAAATATGAGAATAATCAATGTCGGTCTTGCAGTAATCTGCGGCAGATCTTATTGGTGCCTAATAATAATTATTGAATTTTACAATCTCCTGCTCATGTGAACTGTGCGTCACATATTCGTCGATTTTCAATTATTGTAATTAATTATTAGATTAGATTAGATTAGATTTTGTAAATGTAGATATTGTAAGTTTATTATTTTCATTTTTCTTAAATATAAACACAGCAAATAAATTAGTAAATTAATCATCGAATTTAATAAATCTTTGCTTATGTCGTAATTATACATACAGCAATTGTAATTTTATTTAAAATACTAATATTAAATTTTATTTCATTTTATTAAAAATTTTTTTATACTGCGATTATTTGCATTGGACTCTATATTTATGAAAGGAGGAATCTGCAATGTCGGCTTTGGTTAAATCTTGGTGCGACATAGCATAGATCAATTTTACTGCATTTTTTATTTACTTAGAAATTAATTTATTATATATTATTTATTTCCTTTTTTTTTAGTCTACGATGGATCCCGTAGCTGAGGCCTTGTTTAAACAAATCATTTCAAAGTAAAAAAAATTTTAGAATTCCCATTACAACTACAAACCTTTGCATCAACTCTTCTATTTTTGTCACCAAAGGCTTATGCATATATACGAAAAGTATTTTCTCTTTTTCTACCTCATTCTTCCACTGTTCGAAAATGGTTTACGTCTGTTGATAGTAGACTAGAAATATCTAAACTAGCATTGCAAGTTACTTGAAGAAAAGCTGCTACTATAGCTCAGAAAAAGAAAAAAGTTTATTATGTAGTGTTACAGTTGATGATATGGCCATTAGAAAGCACTTACGATGGAATAGAACAAAATATACCGGTTTTGTTAGCGATGCTAATGATAGTAGCGATAAAAAAAAAGAACTGTAATGGCAACCCAAGCCATGATAGTGATGGTTGTTTGTTTAAATGAGCATTGAAAAATTCCTATGGGCTATTATTTTATTAATAGTTTAAATGGAGAAGAAAGAGCACGGCTTGTATCACAATGTTTAACGAGTTTGGATGATATTGGAATCAACGTAGTTTCACTGACATTCGATGGAGCACAGAGTAATGTAAAGATGGCTAAGAAGCTAGGTGCAGAATTTAATTTTACAGAAAAAGCGAGCATGCATTTTCCGCATCCTATTACCAAAGAGCCTATTTTTGTAATAATTGATGCATTAAACTAGTTCGGAATGCGTTAGCTACAAGAAAAGTTCAGTACGATAGTGAAGGAAATGCTATAGAATGGAAATGTTTTCAGGCCCTTGTAAGAAAAGTACGGACTACATGCAGCCACAAAAATTAGAAAACGTCATTTAAACTGGGCCCAGAAAAAGATGAAAGTTAAATTAGCAACACAGACATTCAGCGCGAGTACAGCTCACGCGCTCTATTTTCTTAGATGTGATATAAAACATCCCGAATTTGTTGGATCTGAAGCCACATAAAATTTTTGTCTTATTATGAATAATTGTTTTGTCTCCTGAATTCTCGACAAAAAGTGGCTAAAGTTTCCAGTAAACAATGCATAAATAGAAACAACGTAGCTAAAATACGATCAGATATTCAGTTATACAAGACTTTCATCAGTACACTTAAAGATGGTAATAAACCGATTTTTGAGTCAAAACGAAGAATGGGTTTCTTTGGTATCATATGAGGGCCTTATAAAATGTTGTTGCTACATTCGATAAATGGTCAACGTCAGAAACTGCACTCTTAGAGTATTTGCTGACATACAAACTCTCTCAAGATCACGTCGAGCTCTTCTTCTCAGCTATTAGATCGATCGCGGTGGACACAACAACAACCCGACCGCCGAGCAGTTTGAGTCTGCATTCAAGTGGTTATTGGTTTATGCGCAAATCAAATGCTCAGATATGCAAATTGTCTACTTCAGAGATAGCACTTGTTTATTACAAACTCCCAAAGTTCTTGATAGGCCGGCTCTTAAAACTCATGATAATGATATTGTTGACATGCATAAAATCAGTAAAACTCTTAAGGTTTCTTCCAGCACTTCTTTGGATTATGACTATATAGCAGCATACTGCATGAGGGCGGTAATTGAGAGCTGATATTTGTTTACTGATGTTGAGTAATTTTTTCTGTCATGTTCTTTGTTTAATTTACTGAACCATGGTTTGCAAATGCTATAATATGCAAAACTACACTTGTGCGAGTGGAAGAACTGAGCAGTAAAGTTAATGTCACAATTATGAATCAGACGCGACTCAACTGGTCTTTTCTTCCAGCTGAGAAGAGAATTATTCGTCCATCAGATCTCCCGGCTCTTCCTGTTTACACAGAGGATGATCTGAAAGCTATGGAGAGATTTTTGGAGGACGACTCCAATTTGTCAGCAATGGTAAGTTTAAGGATGTTTTATATTGATTTTTCACGTGTAATATGGAGTCCTAGCCAAACATATCCGAAAATGATGACTTTCTGATTTTGTTATATTTGTTCTATACATGCTTAACATTCTACTTGTACTATTTTATATCCCTATGTCAGCGAACTGTATATGTGATTAATTGTTTTATTTTTAGGTTCAGTACTTGGCTTCATTTTCCTTGAATAAAATTGAAGGGAAAGCAGCTGCTCAAGTTATGACAAAGTTGATATCTAATACGCTGGCCTGTTCCTATAATTTTAAGGGTACTGACGGAGGTGGAAAAAAGGGCTTTCAAAATCTGCATTTTTGGGAGGTAGTTCAAGGTATGCATTTGAAGGCTCTTGAAGATTATTGGATATTTGAATAGTGACATTTTTTATTAGTATGGAAAAATAAAGTATCTCTACAATTTTCATCCACTGTTTATATACAATATAGGTGTAACTATGGGAATTTAATATATATACGTTGAATAATTCACGTCTTCAAATATTAAGTTAGTGCGTATTCTTTGATGTAAATATATCAACTTGATTTGATCATTGCCTTTCTAAATTGTGTTATTAAGGGGATCCTGCAGCCGTATGATTTACCGACATTATCGTTTTTTGATGGATCTTTTAATTGGCTTTATAGAATTGCAAAATACTTTTACAGAATTAAAGTACGCACAAAAATCTAGGGTAACAAACGCGATTTTATATCAAAAACACCAAAAAATTAAAAATATTACTTATTTGGGCACATACGCATCTGTCACCTGACGACAATATTTGCTTAAAACAAAAATTCTGCAGTTTATACATACATAATGTTTATCATCTGCCCTTGGAAAAACATGTAGGAATAATATCGTGCAAGTAGAAGTAAGATTCAATAACGTACAAAAAAAGATCCATTGAAAAATTATTTTAGTAATGCAAATACGGATGCAGAATGACAAGAAGAGCAGCAACAGTAGTTGTTGGATCTTGCGAGAGATGGCGAGCAATCGAAAAAAGGACAGATGTCTGAGATTTTATTTCGTTAGACAAAGACAGATATAGGCAAAATAAAATTAGAAAGGTTGACATTATCGACATCGAGAAAGTTCGTCTATCACTGCAGGATCCCCTTAAGGACTAAATGGATATAGTCTGTAAGCTGTGTTGGTATTTATTAGCGGAAAATATATAATTATATTTTATATATTATATATTTTTAGGTGTGATATATACAAATGTAACTTGCTGAAAGTGATCTCTCAGATGCCAAAGACTCTGTGATGTCCTGGTTGCGAAATGCCCCCTGGCGGAAGCAAGAGAAAGGGTTTGACACTGGGAAGAAAAAGAGCACTCTTGCAAAAGAAACAACTCTTAAGGAAACAAAATAATAAATTTTTTTCCAGTGTTACCTGTTACATATGATATTTTTTGTCGGTTGTAATATATATAAAGTTATGATATAGCTTGTCTATTAATGATCAAACCAATTGTGATTTCCATTAGTTATTTAAGGCACTCAGCGCAGATGTGAAATGGGTCGTTTTTATTTTCGATTTTTCCGATATTTACGTGCAGTATTTACACGAGATGTTTTACACGAGCAACAAATAGATTTTTGCTGCTTTGTATAATAATTTTTTTATTTAGTTTTTTTTATATTTGGAATTTTTGACACAATTACCAATTTGAATTTTTATTTGTTTTATTTTTTTTAGTAAGCTTTAGTAGTAGTGATTAATTACCTAAAAAAAAAAAAAGAAAGTGGTAGTATTATACCTCGAAAAAACCTAAGTAACAAGTTTTAGATCTTTATATCTCAAAAAATCTCGAAAAAATCTAAGCAGTAGTATCTTTATTTCCGAAAAATTATAACCCAAGTGATACACGTCACAAAATTATGTTACCTTATCAAAAAGAACAGTCGCGCTTCAAGTGATCTATTACAATTACAAAAAAGAAATGATATCTCTTTAAATTAGAGCGCCAATTACAGAGAGAACATGTATATTGCCTCAAAAAATAATTGTTGCACTACTTTGAAAAATCTTTACATTGTGTCAATTAGAAAAGAATGTATAATAACAATTTTATAAGGTTAAAAAATTTTATTTAAATTTAACAAGGGAATACAAGATATTTAAATACAAAGTTATTTACATGTGTATTTTTTAATGGCCACAAAGAATTACAGAGGTAACAGTACAAAATAAAAATATTTTATTAAAATACATAAATTTTTCTTGTAAAAAAACTTGGCGCTGATAGACCTTTTAAATAAATAAGGACAACAATAAATAAAAATAATTCAGAAAAGAATGCAATGGGAGTAATATTAAATGATTATCAGCGTGGATGTGGGAGTGAGTGATATGGGTGTGCGTGACTACGCGGACGGCGGATAATGCGGCTTATAATTAAGTATAGAATAAGTTTATTTATTTATTTAAAATTTCGAGGTCTAGCAGCGCCAAGTTTTTTTACAAGAAAAATTTATGTATTTTAATAAAATATTTTTATTTTGTACTGTTACCTCTGTAATTCTTTGTGGCCATTAAAAAATACACATGTAAATAACTTTGTATTTAAATATCTTGTATTCCCTTGTTAAATTTAAATAAAATTTTTTAATCTTATAAAATTGTTATTATACATTCTTTTCTAATTGACACAATGTAAAGATTTTTCAAAGTAGTGCAACAATTATTTTTTGAGGCAATATACATGTTCTCTCTGTAATTGGCGCTCTAATTTAAAGAGATATTATTTCTTTTGCTTCCTCATAGAGGAAGCTTTGTTTTCGTGAAATCGTTTACGGATTTTTGTTTGCGTATAAAGTTGGATCTACCTAGTCATCCAAATTTAAATTAATTATATATGAAATAGGGGTAGAAGAAACCAAAGAAGAGATCGGTTTTGGAGTTTTTTATGCCAATATGTTCATATTGTTGTAAAAGGTCAAAATATCGCATTAAAAAAAATGTCCGTATGTATGTATGTATGTGTGTATGTACAGATTTGATGTCCGTGGTTGCTCTAACTTCCGCAAATATTGAGATATTGGGCTGTTTTTTTTTTAATCGATAGAGTATCATTCAAGGAAAGTTGGTATTGAATTAGGCGATGATCGGTAAAAAGGTTCATTTTTAAAAAAAATTTTGAATTTTTTAAGAAATGTTCGTGGTTGCTCTAACTTCCGTAAATATTGAGATATCGGGCTGTTTTTTTTTTTTAATCGATAGAGTATCATTTAAGGAAGGTTGGTAGTAAATTAGGCGATGATCGGCAAATTAGAAATGTCCGTGGTTGCAAATAGAAAACTTCGCTCACAAAGTTTATTTTTATAATAATAACAGATATTAGTATAACAGATATTAGTTGCAATAAAGTTTATCACAATAAAAACAAGTGTGCAAGTAGAAACTTGCACATTGCTTCCTCATAGTTTTGAAGTGTGTAAGTAGAAATTTGCACATTGTTTTCTCATAGTTTTTAGGTGTGCAAGCAGAAACCTGCACATTGCTTTCTTATAGTTTTTAAGTGTCCAAGTAGAAACCTCCACATTGCTTCCTTATAGTTTTTAAGTGTGCAAGTAGAAACCTTCGCTCACAAAGCTTCCTCTATGAGGAAGCCAAAACAATAAAATACTAATAATTATACATCGAATAAAATACAGGCTTTGTTATAGACGTAGATGTCGACGACGCTCTGGGCATCCGCACAGATCCTCGTAAGCGCATGTATGACCATCCACTTGTGCTCAAAAGAGCTGCTACAGGTCTCGAGGATGTTCATAAAGATCTCCTTAAAGAACACCTCAATCTGCATCTTGAGGTGCATCTTGAAACGGGCGAGCAGCGCCAGGAACAGCGCTAACGACAGCTCGAACACTTCCGGCACCAAAGACACGCCATTCTTCGACAGCACGACACACAAGTACTGTTTAATGGCGATAACAAACATCTCGTTAGAGCGCAATATTGGACCGGCATTCTGCAAGATTCCCAGAAGTAACTGAAGCGACAAGATCTTGGAACGGAGCTTGTGCGATATTGGATCGGGAGTGCCGTTCGGCAGCGGTTTCATAGAGAGCTTGCAGAGAGCGCGAAACACCAGGACTGCATCATTTTGCAGCACATGGGTGAATTTTGCAGTTACCATGTTGTCATTCTCAGCGGCTGCCTTGTCACCGTTGTTCTCCGGACTACCATTCTCCAAACTGACTTCCTCTTCCAATGGCACCACGGATTTGCTACATCATCAAGAATACTCTTGACAATTGTTTGAGAATCAATGTTATCATTACTAGGAGCATTCTCTGGACTAACCTTGGCTTCAGTTTCGCCGTTCGCTATGACAGAACCCTCCTGCTGATGTTCCCCATCAAGCCTCACGATCTCTTCCTCCGCCTGAGTCTCCATTCGCGCGAAGATCACGTTGATCATCTGCGTGAGAGTCGCACGGGCTGTTGTTTGATTCACCAGGTTGCGCGACGCCAAGTAAACGTTGTAAACAGTACGAATTGTTTAACAGTACCGTACTCTCGTGTACCTCCACACCTCCGCTGGCTTGTCATTACAGTCAGCAGAGCTTTAATAATCTGCAGCTGCACACCCTCATCGGTCTGTGGACCGGTGAAGCAACCGCAACCGCAGATTGTCTCGACAATGCGCATAATCAGCAGCTTGTTAGGCTCCGTTGAATCAGGCACATTGCCAGTGAGATGCGGCTATACCTATGCGATTAACTTCTGCAGGCAGTCCAGTGCTGTGTCACCACAATCCGTAGTGACTAGCTCTGACATGCTGATTCAAATGGCAAGAAGTACTTCTCAGCGGTAATGACATTTGAGTCGCTCAATTGGGCTGTGGCAGGGCGTTTGAGATAACCTCTTTACCCTGCACAGCTGGTACATCTTTGATCTCGTTACGGAGGTCCTCTGCAAGACAGAATATTAGTCACAAACTTAATTAGCAACTATCGCTTATAATTACAGGCTTATTAGCCTGTATATTTATTTATTTCACTATAAAATAATTTTTAAAACGTTTATATTAATTCTGATTGCAGACGGACCTTCGGGAACACTAGCGCCTTCTTCTTTTAACATAAATAACTAAAAATCTATATTTCGGCTAATTACCGAGTTTATAAATATTTAATTAAAATTATCTGGGTGACTCACAAACCTTTTTAATCACACTTCATAACTCTTCATACAAAATACAAACGATTCCGTATAAAAACTTTTATTAATTTATCTATTTCGGCTAAATGCATGGTGTAATAATAATTAATTAATTACAATTAAACGAATGACTCACAAACCTTTTCAATTGCACTTCAAAAGTCTTCATACGAAATACAAACGATTTCATATGGTAGATTCTTTCCCGGACATTCATTTCCGGTCAAATACATACGAATGGCCTGGCGCCACCAATCATTGCGTGTGAAAACCGGCCTTAAGACTAATAAAAAGTTATTATTTTTATTGTTCTAAAATAATTAACATTGATTTCATTTTATTATATAAATATATACCTATACCAAGTAGATTTCTATCGGGCCAGATAAATGATATAATAAATTATATACACATATATATATATAGGCAGATCCATTACTTTTCGACCAAAGGTTGCGGGGTTGGGTCACCGATTTTGATGCCGACTTTTTCCTCGAAAGTACACTAGAAAAGGAGATAATCCTGAAAATTTGAGCCCGATTCGATTAAATCCGGCCACTGGAGAATTTTTTGAATTTTTGAAAAAAGTCGATCTTTTAGTCATCTTCAAAAATTTATATCTTAGCTTCTATATAACTTAGAGACTTGTTTGAGGCCGCATTCTTTTCTGTAAACTCTCTACTTTTAAGGAAAAAATTGGTCATTGGTTTACACTCAAGTCCGGCTTCACGGCGAGCTGCTAACTAAACCACTGTTTTAGAGAAATTTTGCTTATTTTTGAAATGCTGTCATATCTACAGTTTTCGAAGTAGAGGGTTGATCAGCAGCTGATATTTTTTGTTTAGGTATACACTGAAGAAATCTACCTACTTTTTGCTTGATTGCTTTTATTTCGTTAAGTTATGGCCATCTAAAGCCAATCAATTTTCGAAAAATCGCCATTTTTAGATAGCCAGAACTTTTTTCTTTCAACTCGAAATCCTTTGAAATTTTCAGGGAATATACTTCATTATATCCTTAAACAACCCTGAAAATTTCAATTTTCGAATAGAAGTGGTTTCCGAGTTATGAAGTTTTTAAAATGCCAACTTTTCGATTTAATATGACATTTTTTGTGGTTTTATCATCAATTTTGTAAATTTAATGTAAATAATTGATATTTTTCGGAAAATATATTCGAAAATAAGGAGCAAAACGGATTGTTTGAAAAAATTAAGGGAAAAAATTAATATTTTTTATTTTGATTTATTTGTTTAAAATTGTTCAAAGATTATAGTACTAACGTTAATACTGTTATTTTTAATGTTATTTTTAATGTTATTTTGTTGTTATTTGGAAATTTGTATTCAACACATATTATTAAAAAAAATAAACAAATATTTACTTTTTAAAAATTTTAAACAAATAAATTAAAATAAAAAATATTAATTTTTTCTCTCAATTTTTTACGTTACGTTACGCTGCATTACTATACGAGAATCTTGTGAGGATACCCTTACAGTCATGATGAACGAATAATCTATAGAGACGGAGCACGCGCTCTGAATATGCCCCGATACGCGTGCAATTTCAAGTGAGAAGGCATTCCTGTCCCCGTGTCGTCGCCAGCGTGTATGTATGTATGTACATATGTACATATGTGTATGTGTCGTGTGATGTGACAGCTGGCATCGGTTGCGCGAGGTTAGTGGGATTATTTATATAAATATATATAACATTTATATTTTGAATAAAAAATTGATACATTGTTTTTCTCGATTCTGATCAGCTTTTTTTAAGGCATAGTAAATAAATAAATATATATAAATTATTGTTCGCGATCGAACCGTAATCCCCCGTGAATAATCGCGAGGAGAATTATCGCTTAAGCCCAGCATTGTTTCGGGAACAACCGCCGTTATTCCAAGACCTTCGAGAAGCCGAGAAACGAACGCGGGTTTTTCCTCGCGTGCTCGCTCTATCCCCTTTGTCTCATCGCGCGACGTAAACATTGGAGACGGAGCTCCTGACCTCGGCGAGAACAGCTGATCGGTTGCCGACTCCGAAATTCGAGACGTTCAAACCGAAAGACAAGTCGACGGGTCGGCTACCGATTGGCTCGGCTAATTGTTCGGCTCATTACCGGGGATACGTGATGCGTGGGGATAGGGAGCTCGTACCTCCGAGTGCGCCGGAGGCTCGGGCAGATACGTTTTCGGAGACGTAACGAGCATCTCTTCCGTTTCGAGAAGCGAATTGTCACTTGCTTGGAATCTCGACGACGGCTCGATCCGTGGCTCGCGGAATAGATCGTGCGACGAGAACCGTAGTTCGCGGAATTACACGCCGATTTTCCAGGAATCAGAACCGCGCTTCGTGGATTCCTAATCTCCGTGTAAATAAATGTATATACTCTGTGTAAATATATTCTGTAAATAGACATACGAGAGTTAACTGGAAATAAGTCCCATTCCCGCGCCTCTAACTCAATCTTCCTTCTGCTCACGCACATTTATTGGTCCTTCGAGCCGGATATCGCGACCGATATCCGCGCCGCGAGTGAGTGGTCAAGGGTGAGCTTCTCGTGCTACGAGTGACCGCCTGGAAGACGAAGATGAGCCACCCTGAGATGGAGGGACTTATCCGTTCGCAGAACGAACTGCACGGGCGCATCGCACGCGCCTATGAAAACTTGAAGAAAGCGGGAGGCGCAAGATTGACAATGGGACTGGTGAATGCTCGCCTCCAAGCCTTGGAATCGAACTGGAACAAGTTCGAGGAACAACACGGCAAACTGCTATTAATGCCTCCAGACGTCCTTGCCGCCACTGACTATAAGGAACAGGACCTCCCGGCTTTGGTGGAGGAGACCTTCTTAACGCAGAAGGGAATGTTCCTGGACGTCCTCCTGTCGCACAAGGCGAGGGAGGAGGCTGCAACTAAGAATGAGACTTCGGAGACGGCGACAACGACGAATCGCACCACGTTACCGCGGATTCAGCTGCCGGAATTCTCAGGCAAATACGAGGACTGGCCGTCATTCCGCGACCTCTTCCACTCTCTCATAGGCCGGGACGCTAACACGACGCCGGTGGAAAAGCTGCACTACCTCAAAACTTCCTTGAAAGGTGAGGCTGAGTTATTAGTCCGGAATATCGCGACGACGGCCGAAAATTATAACAGTGCGTGGGACGTATTGAATGCGTATTATGAGAACAAGCGACTTCTCACCCGCGCGTATCTGTCCAATTTCCTTGCGCTAACTAAAATGAAGAGTGAATCGGCGGTCGAGCTTCGAAAGATTTTCCACGGCGTCAAAACAACGGTCAGCTCGTTGGCGAGTATCGGTCGGCCTATAAACCGTAGCGAGGACTTATTCGTTTATCTGGCGGTCGAGCTACTGGATCCGCGTTCGCGACGCGAGTGGGAAACGTCAATCGGCGACACGACCGAGCCTCCGACGTATGCGACTCTCGAGCAATTCCTGGATCGGCAGCTGCATACGCTCGAGTCGATGCAGCCTGCTAAGGTCGACGGAGCCGCCGGTAAGGCCGCGAGCGGAGCCGCCAAATCCGCGCGGAGCCACCTCGCTCGGAAGCAGGAGGGAAATCCGGACGCCAAGCGAGGTCGTTGCCACTGCTGCCAAAAGGACCATATCCTCATGTTCTGCGAGGACTACAAGAGGAAAACAGCCCAGGAACGGAAGCAGCTCGTCGACAACAAGAACCTGTGCCTGAACTGCCTCGGTTCTCACAAGGTCAGTGAGTGCGCGTCGAAGAAGGGGTGTGCAGCGTGTGGCGCGCGACACCATACTTCCGTCCACGATGCGTGTCGCGAGGTCGAGGTCGCGAAGACGGTTCACGCGGCTCAAAGACTTGCCGTAAAGCCGAGCGCGGTGCTCCTCGCCACCGCTCGCGTTCGCGTAGCCGATCGGTTCGGAACCTTGCATCACGCTCGCGCGCTGGTCGACCAGGGATCGGAGTCGTCCCTTGTGACCGAGCGCCTCGCGCAAGGATTAAAGTTACCGCGTTCTCGCACGTCGGTTTCGATATTCGGCGTCGGCGGACAGAAAACGGCCGTCGCAAAAGGACGCGTATCGCTGACTCTCGCGCCGCGAACCGACGGCCCCGCGATGTCGGTCTCCGCGCTCGTACTCCCCCGGCTCACAATATACGCCGGCGGTATCGAGGCCGGCGCTGAAGCGTGGTCTCATCTTCGGGGTCTGGAGCTGGCGGACCCCGAGTTCAGCGCGTCCGACTCGGTGGACATTCTCCTCGGTGCCGACGTTTACGCGGAAATATTGCAAGAGGGACTTCGCAAGGGGGGTAGTCGCGAGCCCGTCGCGCAAAACACGACTCTTGGCTGGATTCTGTCTGGCGCTATCGGTGAAGGTGCTTCGAGTCACTTCGCGCAATCCTACCAGTGCCGTGTCGAGGACGAACTGTCGCAACTAGTGAGGCGATTTTGGGAGCAGGAGGAGGTTCCGTCGGCTGCCGGACCGCTCTCGAAAGCCGATCAGGAGTGTGAGGAACATTTCGCGCGCACACATTCGCGTAAGCCCGACGGGCGCTACGTGGTGCGACTCCCCGTCGTCGAGCCGATGCCGAATCTCTGTGGTACGCGCCGCGCGGCCGTTCGCGTGATGAAGGCCATGGAAGCAAAGTTCGCGCGGGATGCTTCCTTCCATGCGCTGTATACAGATTTCATGCGTCAATACGTCGAGCTCGGGCATATGACGCCGGTCGATCCTCCGGCCGATCCGGCGAAAATGGCCGTCTGCTATCTGCCTCACCATGGAGTGATGAAGGAAACCAGCACGACGACGAAATTGCGAGTCGTCTTCAACGGTTCTTCCGCGCTGCCGACGGGGGCGGCGCTAAATAAGTATCTGCAGACCGGGCCGAACTTGCTGCCGGCTTTGGCAGAGATCTTACTCCGTTGGCGGCGTCACCGGTACGTTTTCGCGGCGGACATAGAGAAAATGTACCAGATCGAAGTCCACCCGGAAGACAGGGATCTGCAGCGCATAGTCTGGCGTGAGAGCCCTAGCAATGTGTTGCTGGAATTTCTCCTAATCACCCTCACGTACGGGCTTGCTTGTTCCGCGTTCCTAGCGATTCGCACGCTCCATCAGCTGGCCAAGGACGAGGGAGTTGAGTTCCCGCTAGGAGCTATCGCCCTCCTACTGGAGACCTACATGGACGACGTATTGTCTGGCGCGGACACGATCTCGAGAGCCAAAGAGATCCGTCGTCAGCTGGACCGAATCTGCATGGCGGGCGGCTTCCCGCTCAAGAAGTGGTCGGCGAACGAGGCGTCGATACTCGATGAGGTCCCTCCTGAGGATCGCCTTCAACGCGAGCCCCGGTGGTGGCTCCCGGGAGAGAGCCACTTGACCCTCGGGCTGCGTTGGCATCCACGCGAAGATCAGTTCGCCTACTCGACGCAACTGACCCAACTGGAGGCTATTACGAAGCGGTCGGTCTTATCTTTAGCCGCTCGGCTATTCGATCCGCTGGGGTGGCTCGCCCCCACTACCGTATTAGCTAAAATTTTGTTTCAGTCCACCTGGTTGCTGGGATTGGATTGGGACACGCAGCTCCCTGACACCGACGTCCGACGATGGCTCGAATTCCAGGCCGGACTGCCTCTACTGGAAACGATCCGAGTGCCCCGATGGCTGGAGAGCGATCAAGAAGGTGTTAAGCGCGAACTGCACGGATTCGCCGACGCCTCGGAAAAGGCGTACGCAGCGGTGGTCTACCTGCGGACCGAAAGCTCGAGCGGCGAAGTAGTCGTGAGCCTCGTGGCGGCGAAAACCAAAGTCGCTCCGTTAAAGCAGGTCAGCCTTGCACGGCTGGAGCTAAACGCTGCCGCCTTACTCGTCCGACTCGCCAATCATGCTCGGCGGGTCCTCAAGATAGAAGAGGATCCGACCCATCTGTGGACTGATGCGACCGTAGTGCTAGGCTGGATTCGAGGTCACCCTGCTTCCTGGAAGACATACGTGGCAAACAGAGTGAGTGAGATTCAGCTCACTCTCCCTGACGCTTATTGGCATCACGTCCCCGGGCGTGAAAACCCCGCCGACTGCGCGTCCCGAGGCCTCTTACCAAGGGAACTCGTGGAGCACCCGCTCTGGTGGCAGGGCCCGGCGTGGCTCCGAACTAAAACCGGTCCGTGGTCCGCTCCCTTGGACGACGAAGTACCCGTCGACCTCCCGGAACGGCGCTCTCACATACATGCCGTGGCAGCCGCTACGGAGGAGCCCGAGCTGCTGACGAGGTACTCATCCCTGACGAGCTTGGCGCGGACGACAGCTTGGTGCCGCCGTTGGCTGCGGTGCCTGCGGGCGAGGCGGACTGCCCACGAGAAGCAGCCCGATTCCTCCGCTGGGCTCGTACTAACACGCGAGGAGCTCAGCGACGCCATCGTGGGTTGGATCGGCTGGGTTCAATCCATTCATTTCAAGGAGGAAGCGACGGCCCTCCGAAAGAACGCTCCGCTGCCGGCGCGCAGTTCCATCGCCTCGCTGAGCCCCTTCCTGGACGAGCGAGGCCTACTCCGCGTCGGCGGTAGACTCAAGAACGCCATGCTTGCCTACGACGCTAGGCACCCTGTGATCTTGCCGGGACCGTCACGATTAACGAGGCTTATCGTGGAGGCGTGCCATCGGCGGACATTGCACGGAGGAGTGCAGGCGACCCTCGGGGCCCTTCGCCAGGAGTACTGGGTCCCTCGCGGTCGCACATTGGTGAAAGGGTGTATTCGGCGTTGCGTGACGTGCGTGCGATGGCGGGCGGCCTCTCCACAGCCTCTCATGGGAAGCCTCCCTGGTCCTAGGGTAACTCCCGCTCGGCCATTCCTGAACACCGGAGTCGACTACGCCGGACCGGTGTGGCTGAGAACCTCCAAGGGACGGGGCCAGCGGGCCTCTAAAGCATTTATCGTTGTCTTTGTATGTCTGTGTTCTAGAGCGGTACACCTCGACGTGGCTACGGACTACACCGCCGACGCCTTCCTGGCTGCGCTGCGCCGCTTCGTTTCCCGCCGCGGTTTATGCCAGACGTTGTACAGCGACCGCGGCACAAATTTTGTCGGTGCCGACGCACAACTGCGCGATCTATTCTCCGCCGGCGGCCAGAGGGGCCGACGCATCGCCGAGCGCGTTGCTGAGGAGAGGATAGCGTGGCGCTTCAATCCCCCCGCTGCGCCCAACTTTGGCGGCATCTGGGAGGCAGCCGTCAAGTCGACCAAGCATCACTTGCGGCGAGTGATCGGCGAGGCGACTCTCACCTACGAGGAGATGGCCACGTTATTATCTCAGGTAGAGGCGTGCCTGAATTCACGTCCCCTGCAGGCCCTGACAGACGACCCTGAGGACCTCAGCCCGCTCACTCCCGGCCACTTCCTCATAGGCTCGGCCATCAGCGCCGTACCGGAGCCGTCGTTGACGGAGGAGAGAACGACTCGGTTGTCCCGCTGGCAACAAGTCCAGCAGATGCGGGACCATTTCTGGGCGCGATGGTCTAAGGAGTACCTCCAGACGCTTGCTCATCGCCCGAAATGGCTCAAGGCCGACCTGGAGGTGCGAGCAGGCCGCTTGTGCCTCGTAAGAAGCGAGACGACACCCCCGACCAAGTGGCCCCTCGCTCGGATTGAGGAGCTACTCCCGGGCGACGACGGACAGGTTCGCGTCGTCAAGATTCGAACGGCGGCATCGATACTCACACGGCCTGTGAGCAAACTCGTCCTCCTCCCGGACTGCGACGCACCGGGAAGCGAGGAGTAATCGCGAAAACCGTCATCTCCTTATCGCGTCGTGCGCGAATTAGAATCAATTAAATATCATCGTAGGTTGCACCATACGAGGCGGGCGGAATGTTCGCGATCGAACCGTAATCCCCCGTGAATAATCGCGAGGAGAATTATCGCTTAAGCCCAGCATTGTTTCGGGAACAACCGCCGTTATTCCAAGACCTTCGAGAAGCCGAGAAACGAACGCGGGTTTTTCCTCGCGTGCTCGCTCTATCTTCTTTGTATCATCGCGCGACGTAAACATTGGAGACGGAGCTCCTGACCTCGGCGAGAACAGCTGATCGGTTGCCGACTCCGAAATTCGAGACGTTCAAACCGAAAGACAAGTCGACGGGTCGGCTACCGATTGGCTCGGCTAATTGTTCGGCTCATTACCGGGGATACGTGATGCGTGGGGATAGGGAGCTCGTACCTCCGAGTGCGCCGGAGGCTCGGGCAGATACGTTTTCGGAGACGTAACGAGCATCTCTTCCGTTTCGAGAAGCGAATTGTCACTTGCTTGGAATCTCGACGACGGCTCGATCCGTGGCTCGCGGAATAGATCGTGCGACGAGAACCGTAGTTCGCGGAATTACACGCCGATTTTCCAGGAATCAGAACCGCGCTTCGTGGATTCCTAATCTCCGTGTAAATAAATGTATATACTCTGTGTAAATATATTCTGTAAATAGACATACGAGAGTTAACTGGAAATAAGTCCCATTCCCGCGCCTCTAACTCAATCTTCCTTCTGCTCACGCACAATTATATTTTACATATTAATGTCTTTTAACACGTCATCTGTAATGTTTCAATATTTATTGCTTGCTCCGCGTACAAATCTAATCTGGTATACGTTACAGTAACTACAGATTTTTGACACAGATTTATCTTTGTAATCGTATATTTTATATATATATATATATATATATATATATATATATCGTATATTATATATAAGCAGATGTAAGTAATAATTACTGTTTTTGCATTAGGTAAAATTTGTCTTATTTTAGATATACCGATAAATTTAAAATATTCGAGAAGATATGATGGGATTAGCTATTGGTGCTCATGGTGCAAATATATTCAACAAGCGTGAAAAGTTGATGACATTACAAATATTGTTAGAAGAAAATTCATGCATATGTAATATATAATATAGAAAGGTAATTATAAAAATTATTATCACTTGTATTATTTCAAAGAGTATTGTTTTATAAAAGTTTACTGACCATTTTTATCTAAAAAGTATACAGGGTGTTCGATATAAAAGTAACCACCCGAATAGGGGGGGGGGGTAGATTGGGTCAAACTGAAAAGAAAAGTCTCGTACCATTTTGCAAAATTCGCAATAGTTAACGAGTTATTAAATAAAACGTCTGAGCGAATGAGCGCACAAGGAGCGATAGAGGCGGGCCTCGGCGGCTGGCTGGGCTGGCACGGTGCCCGGCGCGCGGCGAGCGGTGAGGGTCGAGATACGAGCGGCGAGCGGGGCGCGGCGCGGCGCGGCGAACGTCGAGCGACAGATGTTATACACTGCGGCGAAAAAGTATTAGAGCCAGCCCATACTAAACTTACGATAATTCCTTCGCGTAAACGGGATTTTGTAGTAACTTACAATAATTTAGTCCGCGTAAACGAGTAAATTATCGTAAGTTACTACAGAAGTAACGCGCTCGCGTAAACGTAGTAACAGTAGGTAGCACACGTATTGCATAGGCACCCATGTGCGAATTTCAAAAAGGCTCAGTGATGGCTTATTGGTACTGGTGCCAGAATTACCAGTACTGGCTGACGATTCTGGGCCAGTACAAGCTAAGATCAGGATCATTACTGGGACAATGTCGGAATGATAACACGGGTCCCAGTCTTGGCGCCAACTTTGGCCCGACACAGAGTACTAGTACGGGGACAACACTGATTGCCAGTATTGGGCCAACTTTTGGCGCCAACTTTGGCCCGACACAGAGTACTAGTACGGGGACAACACTGATTGCCAGTATTGGGCCAACTTTTGGCGCCAACTTTGGCCCGACACAGAGTACTAGTACGGGGACAACACTGATTGCCATATCACTCGCGGCGTGTTGCTTTCGTGCCGCGGTTGTTACCTCCGGCGCCGCTCGAGCGAAAAGCTTTCTAAATCCCCTTGCGGCGTGTTGCTTTCGCGCGGTTGTTACCTCCGGTCCCGAGCGAAAATTTTCTAAGTCGACCCAATACGTCCCCAGTACTGAGCCGACTTTCGACCGTAGATCAATATCATTTCTGGCCTTATACACGGTCAGTACTGAGACGAGACTCGCTTCGGAACAAAATATGATTGGGAAACGATGCTCCCCGCATCGACTTCGTCGTACGTGCCCCTTTCGTGTACGTATTCCACAAACGTTTTACACATTCGTACGGACCAAGCGAAACGCGTTTGCACGTCTGTACGTATCGCTCGTGTCGCTCGGCTCACCGAGCGCACCGAACCTCTTATAGTACCCAACCGGCCGGCCGAGCGATCGGCGACGCACGGTCTTACGCACGGTCGCTTATGGGCCCCGGAGGCGAGACGCGAAGCAAGACGAATGACACCATAATTCGAGGTACTTGTAACCGAGAGACACGAACGCGGTCGTTACCTCCGGCGTGGGCTCTAGCGAAAAGTCCCCTCGCGGCGTGTTGCTTCCGCGCTGCGGTCGTTACCTCCGGCGCTGCTCGAGCAAAAAGCTTTCTAAGTCCCCTCGCGGCGTGTTGCTTTCGCGCGGTTGTTACCTCCGGCGCCGCTCGAGCAGAAAGTTAAATCCCCTCGCGGCGTATTGCTTTCGCGCGGTTGTTACCTCCGGTCCCGAGCGAAAATTTTCTAAGTCGACCCAATACATCCCCAGTACTGAGCCGACTTTCGGCCGTAGATCAATATCATTTCTGGCCTTATACACGGTCAGTACTGAGACGAGACTCGCCTCGGAACAAAATATGGTTGCATGGGAGTACTGGTCACCGAGACTGGCACAATACTGATCTAGCGGTTTATCCGTACTGGGGCAGTACCACCCATCAAGTCTTGGCAGCCAATATTGTGCCAGTTCTGGGCCATGCGGACAACTCTGGCAGAAGTCCGACATTCGCACAGGGCATTGCCGTAGCGTCTTACGCCTTAGATAATATTAATTAGTTTAGCTTGAATTATGTGTAATAAAAACATTTAATTTTAGTAAATTTAATTATTTTGCATGTCAAAGTTTACGAGGTTTACCACAAGCTTTACTTTAACTTTTGTTTATGTTAGAATAACTTTAATGGTGCGTGTCCACCTGCGAGTAAAACTCTCGAGAGTAGCTCTCGAGATTGATTCTCGCAAATGGACATATTCCTAAAGAGTACCTATAACGGAGAATGAATCGCAGCTCTCGGCGAGCGAACTTTTCAAGACCTACTCGCAAATCGACACGACGTTATTTTACTCTCGGAGATCAGCTCGCCAAGCTCGAACGCTGTTCGTATTTTGAGAGCTACATGATGACACAAAGGAACTTATTGAATAATGCGGAAATCATGAACCATTGTAGAATACTACTGTGACAGAAATAAAAGTTTTTTTAATTTTTATGTTTTGCGAATAAAGTGCGAAAAATTCATAATTTAAAGAATTAGATAAGAATATTTTTAATACATTCTCTTATTATTTAGTCAATAATTAGTTACACTTTAGTTTTACATACTTTGCACGTTTTAGTTACAGCGTTGAAATTAAATACATTTTTACATCGCAAATTAAGTACATAAAAAAAAATTATTTAATATTTACATGTAAAAATCTAACATCAAGATATTTCGCAAACAGAAAACTAAATAATAATATCGCACTATGTATTCCACTTCACAATTTGTAAGTCTGTAGAAACTTGTAATTGTTGGGAATCTTCAATCTTAAGCTCTCTAATTTAGAGCAGATCCGACACCTGCGATCAATCCATTGCTTGACCCAGAAGGTCTTTTTGTTGTTATTTAACACTCTTTTTCTTTTTAAAATAATGCTAGCCACTATAGTAGCCGCAAGTCTCTTCGTTTACGAGACATTATAATGTCACCACTCTCAGAGATCGACTAAAAAAGTACGTAAGTGGACACAGTTTTGAGAGAACTCTCCGAAAGAATACTCTCTGGATTCTCACGAGATGCTCGCAAGAGTACAATGTCAGAAAAATTACTCTCAAATGGACAGTGTCAGAATAACTCTCGAGAGCTACTTTGGAGAGTTTTACTCGCAGGTGGATACGCGCCTTAAAACTCTCGAGAATATCTCTCGATTTTTTTTAGTTGATGTCTGAGAGTGGTGACATCATAATGTCGCGTAAACGAAAAAACTTGCGGCTGCTATAGTGGCTAGCATTATTTTAAAAAAGAAAAGGATGTTAAATAACAACAAAAAGACCTTCTGGGTCAAGCAATGGATTGATCGCAGGTGTCGGATCTGCTCTAAATTAGAGAGCTTAAGATTGAAGATTCCCAACAATTAAAAGTTTCTACAGACTTACAAATTGTGAAGTGAAATACATAGTGCGATATTATTATTTAGTTTTCTGTTTGCGAAATATCTTGATGTTAGATTTTTACATGTAAATATTAAATAATTTTTTTTTATGTACTTAATTTGCGATGTAAAAATGTATTTAATTTCAACGCTGTAACTAAAACGTGCAAAGTATGTAAAACTAAAGTGTAACTAATTATTGACTAAGTAATAAGAGAATGTATTAAAAATATTCTTATCTAATTCTTTAAATTATGAATTTTTCGCACTTTATTCGCAAAACATAAAAATTAAAAAAACTTTTATTTCTGTCACAGTAGTATTCTACAATGGTTCATGATTTCCGCATTATTCAATAAGTTCCTTTGTGTCATCATGTAGCTCTCAAAATACGAACAGCGTTCGAGCTTGGCGAGCTGATCTCCGAGAGTAAAATAACGTCGTGTCGATTTGCGAGTAGGTCTTGAAAAGTTCGCTCGCCGAGAGCTGCGATTCATTCTCCGTTATAGGTACTCTTTAGGAATATGTCCATTTGCGAGAATCAATCTCGAGAGCTACTCTCGAGAGTTTTACTCGCAGGTGGACACGCACCATTAAAGTTATTCTAACATAAACAAAAGTTAAAGTAAAGCTTGTGGTAAACCTCGTAAACTTTGACATGCAAAATAATTAAATTTACTAAAATTAAATGTTTTTATTACACATAATTCAAGCTAAACTAATTAATATTATCTAAGGCGTAAGACGCTACGGCAATGCCTATGCAATACGTGTGCTACCTACTGTTACTACGTTTACGCGAGCGCGTTACTTCTGTAGTAACTTACAATAATTCACTCGTTTACGCGGAGTAAATTATTGTAAGTTACTACAAAATCCCGTTTACACGAAGGAAAATTCCGTTTACGCGAAGGAATTATCGTAAGTTTAGCATGGGCTGGCTCTAATACTTTTTCGCCGCAGTGTATAACATCTGTCGCTCGACGTTCGCCGCGCCGCGCCGCGCCCCGCTCGCCGCTCGTCTCTCGACCCTAACCGCTCGCCGCGCGCCGGGCACCGTGCCAGCCCAGCCAGCCGCCGAGGCCCGCCTCTATCGCTCCTTGTGCGCTCATTCGCTCAGACGTTTTATTTAATAACTCGTTAACTATTGCGAATTTTGCAAAATGGTACAAGACTTTTTTTCAGTTTGACCCAATCTACCCCCACTATTCGAGTGGTTACTTTTATATCGGACACCCTGCATACATATTCGTATTATATTGTACTGATATACAGAGCTTATCAGATTTCTTTCTCATTCAATCACAGACGCATGAAGCTGTTAAGAAAGACCGATCTATGCTTGAATACAGCGATAACCTAGAAATAGATAGATAGTGACAGTCGTGACCATCGCCGCGTGACAGATAGTGATAGTGAAATATATATTGACGGCAGGGAGCTGATGCCGAGAAGATCTTTAAGAAGGAAGGAGTATCCAAAATCGCACACGTACGTATATATGCTGTCTTGTAAAAGTTGTAAAAGTTAAGAGAACGAGAAAGTGATCTGGTATCTATATGCACGTTGTGACAGGCATTATGTTTATATTTGTACTTTAATTTCGTTAATTTGGATGTTTTGAATGTACAATCTCGCGTCTTTAAAATGTAATAATTCTCATAGTCAGACACTGTTGAGGCATAATTGTCTAGCACAAGAGGTCCTCTTGTGCTAGATAATACGAGTTGCTACAGAGTGCCTCTAATTGTAAGAATCTCTTCTCCTTTACCCCCTCTTTCTTCCCCCAATCCCGAATTTACACTATTGTGTGGTTCGTATCGTGTGTCATTACCTATTATAAATGTCCTTTTCTCTCGTTTTCTCACGCAGAAACATTTTATATTCAACTATGTGGTATACAATTTTGCCGCTATATATTGACCGCAGGGAGGTGATACCGAAGAGATCTTTTAGAAGGAAAATGTATCCAAAATTGCACATGTATGTACGTATACATATGCTTTCTTGTAAATTTTAAAAGTTTGTAACGATGCACCCCCGAACATGCATCGTTCCGGCGCAAACACCTCGCCGAAGCCACCCCGCCGACCACCCGCGGGGTGAAGACCGGGCACGGTGTGCCCATATTTTTAATAAGTAATATTAGGAAGTCCGCGAACGGACTTAACGCGGCAACCGCATTACCGCGCCGAGCGGTGCCGAAGGTGGTCGAACACCGCCGAACGCGATCGCAGCGTCGGGACGCCGTAGCCACCGCGACGCCGCCGCGACGCGTATATAAGCCCGGCGTCGCTGGCACAGAGCGCGATTCCCGATCACCCGTCTTTCTGACAACACCGATCTTGAATTCCTGCACCAAGCCAGTCCGAACGGAAGGTAGAGCGCCTCTGGCATTCTCTGTCTTCGCCGAGTGTGTCTCGGCCGGCGACCCGCTTCAACCGCGTTACCCACGCTTCGAGATCCATATCACCGCCGCGCCTCGCGCTCCGGGCCACGCCGACCGGGAAACCGGCACCACCCGGACCGATATCTACCACCACGCGATCCGGCCCACGCGACGAACGAAAAGCGCCGGCTCCGCCTCGCACATACCGCGGGTTTTCCCGCGCCACCCGCGGCCGAACCAACGACGCCTCACACGCACGCCCAACCGTCGAAAACCGCGCGGACACACGCGAGCGAACCCCGCGCCTGAGCGGTATACACGCGTGCCGACCCCTTGCAAATGTCGCGAGGGTATATTGTGAAATAATAAACGTTACTATTGTCAGTTAACCGAGACACGCCTTCATTTCGCTAACCTCGCCACCCGTCTGCTTCTCCGCACCTCCTTCGAACCTAGGCCCGCCGCGAGCTATAGATCCGCGCTTCGAAGTCAGGTTGTTTTAAGTTGAAAAGTACGAAAAAGTGTTCTGTAGCGCAATTTGTATTGTAGGCAAGTTATGTTAAAATATTTGTAAATTGAGTCCCTATTATCCATTATGATATAATTTTTATCAACAATATTAGAGGAGTAACGAAAATTAATTTTATTAAGTATTCAAAGCAATTGAGAGTTTTTAGCATTAAGTATTTTCATTTTCTCATAATATGCTTTAAAAATATTGCAGGGGACTTGTGAGTTATGCGAAGCAATTGATACTATTAAGGTTCATTGGTCATATGAAATTAGCACACGTCAAGCTTGACATCCTAAAGATCACAATGCATTCTGAAAACGATACCGTGCAGGTTCGTTGGCGTATACGTGGTGTCATCACAGGCTGGAAGGTATTTTCGGTGTTTTGGAAGTAAAATTTGGAAATACAACATGTCATAAAATAAGCGCTAACCAGGAAATGTAAGTGTAATCAGTGCTCTAAACATTCCTTTTAATAGTACTAGACACTACAGACGCGCGCGCTTCGCGCGCGCTATTTAGCTTTAACGTTATGTTATTACTATTACACTATTAACCCGCCTTGATACACACAACTGTCAAAATATACAATGACAGCTGCAAATGAAGTAAGCGCAGCAAGAGAATCAATCGGCATCGCGGAAAAGTGACAACAATACCTACGACATGCCCTTTTTAAAAGAGGAGGAGTCACTATAATTACCTATCTCCGATCCGCTGATATTTCGCGTGGCACTTCGATCCTTGCGTGACGCGACCGAAATTCAGAATTAAGCGATTTCATATTTATAATAATGATGAGAGATCACATTAATAATAATATTAACCTCGCGACACGACGCGAGCTGTCACATCACGACACACACGACGCACTACACGCACGAAACTCGCCACACTACTCCGCGATGACAGTCCCTCAGGGATGAAGCAAGCTCGCGGCGCGGCAATCAATTGAGATAGCCAATCGGCATCGCGGAAAAGAGGCTTCAATTTTACGATACAAACGAAATTCACTCAGGTAACACGCCTTTTTTAAAAGTTTATAGTATTATAGTAATATAAAATTGTTCTTATAACATTAATTATAATTTATTCAAGTTGTCTATTATTTGTGAAAAGAACTTGATTTTTAGTTTTGTTTTTTATTCTACTTCCAGAAAAGATAAAATAATTAGATTTCCTAAAATTAATTTTGTTTATGCTATTAGAGAGGAAACACTTATTATAAAATTGATTATAATACCAAGACAATTATATAACGATTTCAGATGGTACGACGGCTTTTTTATGTTAATGCTGAATGGAAAAGTCTATAAGCATATTGCGGATCAGGATACAGCCACGAAAAAGAAAGATATGCGCATGGTAGGGAAATTAGCGTTATTCACAGGCTTTGTAAGCATATTTAGTAACAACGAGGATTCTTTGAATTGAGCTCTGTCTTAAAATTGCATCAATTGAAGTGAATCCACTGCTGAGTGCTGAAATTATACGATTTTATCCGTCACAACGAATAGACCAAGAAAAATGCTTTTTTGAGTCGATGGTTTCGAGTTTCGAATGTTGCTGACGTATCTATTTCGTTGCAAATGCATCATTATGAAATGATGATCGGTAGTAAATGAGAGATATGTGAATTAAAAAGATGTGTACATTAACTAAACAGTATCTTTGTATGATTACAAACTATCTTCATCTAATTTTTTAGTGACAATGTCCGAATAATTTGCATTAGTATTTCTGTGTAAAAAAATATGACGATTATATTACAGTATATCTGACGATTTTAACATAATTATAGAGGTAGGGTGTCTACTAAATTGTTATCGTTCCATCCAAATGTAGCTTTTATACTATTCGGATAGTATCGATATTTTATGCTGCTTAGAAACAAGTAAAAAGTATTTTAAGACACTTGTATCGTTTCCAGAATATAAAAAATTGTGTTTAGATTACAGATATACGTTTTGGGTATTGGCGTATCTATTTTGTTGCAAATGTATCATTGTGAAATAATGATCGGTAGTAAATGAAAGATATGTGAATTAAAAATATGTATATTACTTATCATCTGATTTTTTAATTTTAGTAGTGACAATGTCCGAATAATTTTGCGTTAGTATTTTTGTGTAAAAAAATATGACGATTATACGATTATATTACAATATATCTGAAAAATGTTAGAAAATGAAAGAATTGTTTAATGGTATCCTGTATATCATAATATCTATTTGCTTTGCCTGTATGGGATGTTAATAACGCGTAAGATAATATAATCATTAAAGTAATATTTCTTAAATGTATATATTTCATACTTAATTTTATTTTATAAATACTATTACATTTATTCTTATAAATCGTTTCATTTATTACGCTATTATGAGGTAGGATATGTAAATTATTACCGTTCCATCCAAATGTAGCTTTTATAGTATTATTTATCGTATCGATACCTTAAACTGTTTATAAAAAAGTAAAAAGTATTTTAAGACGAAAGAAAGATATAGGGATAGAAAAAGAAGAAAGAAGGAGAAGAGAAGGAACAATATAGAGGAAGGTATAATATATTATAAAAATATTTATTATATTGCAAATATATTTAAATTTATATATTAGATAACTTTTTATATATACTATCGCTCATTAATTTCAGTATACAACAGATTCGTTGATTTCTCTGTAAAGGATGAACATCATGATACGTGTTTGCACAGAAATGAATGCACTTGCTGTTATAAACATTTCACTTGCATGCATGGCGTTTGTATATATATAATATATAAAATGCAATGCATGCAAGTGTTTATAACAGCAAATGTATTCATTTCTGTACAAAACATATGTATCATGTTCATCCTTTACAGAGAAATGAACAAATATAGGGGTATATTGAAATAAATGTGTGTGAGCGGTAGTGTATATAAAGAAGTTAACTAATATATAAATTTTAAATATATTAAAGAGATGGAGAGATGAGGAGGAGGAAGGGGCAGGGAGAAGGAAAAGAGGAAGGGAAAGTTGGAGAGAGGAAAAAGAGATAAAGCAATAGAAGCGAGAGGTAAGAGAGCTAGAAAGGTGGAGAGAGGTAGAAAAGAGAGGACAGAAGGAGGAACAATGTGAGTAGTGAAAGAGATAGTGAAGGTTTAGGAGGAGGGGAAAGCGAAAGAAAGCGGTAGAGAGAAGCTATGGCTAGAGATGGGGGAGGAGGGAGGAATATAATGGGAGGAGGGAGGGAATAAAAGGGAGGTAAAGAGAACGGGGAAAAAGGAAGATGGGTTTTAGTTAGGTTAAAGATAGAGTATAAATAAAGAAGAGAGGTGAAGGCAGAGAAGAATGTGTGAATATGGAAGAAAAAAGGGAAAATAAAAATGAAGGGCCCTTTTAAAAGCTAAAAGAAAAATGCAGGGAGCCGGAGAGGATAGCTGAGAAGGAGAGAAGGAATGAAGAGAGATGGGTTTTTAAAAACGGAGATTGGTTTGGGGGGGAAGAGGTGGATTTTGAGATAGGAAAAAAAAAGGTTTGAGGGGGGGGAAGGGGAAATGAGAAGAAGGGCAAAAAAAAAAGGGGGGAAAAAAAAAAAAAAAGAGGAACAGGGAAAAAGGGAAAAAAGGTAAGAAAGGGGGTTTGAGGGAAAAAAAGAAATAAGGTTGAGGAGGGAGGAGAAACGTAGGGGGGGGTGGGCAAAGAGAAAAGGGGGGAGGGGGGATGTAGGGAGGAGAGAGTGGGTTTGGGGGCGAGGGGAAGGCGGAAGGGGGGGTCAGAGCGAGTAGAGTGTGGAAAGAAAAAAAATTGGGGGAAAGAAAGGAAAAAGGGGGGGAAGGGGGGGAAAAAAGGGAAATGCAGGGGGGAGGAGGAGGAAGGAAGGGAACGGGAAAGGGGACCCAAAAGAAAAAAGGGCTTTTAAATTTAGGGGGGGAAAGGGGAAAAAACGGGGGGGTTAAAAAAGGAAAAAAAAAGGGGGTTTTGTCTGGGGTTGGTGGAAACATGGCTAAAATAGGGGGAAGGGGGAGAAGAGGAAGAAAAAAGGGCCAAAGGAGTCAACTGGAGATAAAGGGGTAAAGAAAGAAAGGGGTTTGGGAAAAAGGGGGGGAAAAAGAATGAGGGAAAAATGACGGATCAGAAAGTGTAAAAAGGGAAAAAAGAATGGTTTTAAAAGAGGAAGGGTTATGATTAGAGAAGTAAGAGGGAAGAAAAAAGGAAAATAGGATTGGAAATTTAGTTACAAGCAGAAAATTTTATAAAAATGGGTAATAAATCGGTGAAGGAGGAGGAAAGGGGGAAAAAAGGGGAAAAAAAGATAGGGGGGGGGGCCATTCAATGCGAAAACAGGGGAGAAAAAGCCTGGGGATAAAGAAGAGGGAATGAAAAAAAACGAAAAAAATTAAATAGGAAAGGGGGGAAGGGGGTTTTGATTATGGGTGAAGAAGAAGGGTGGGGAATTATGAATAGAGCTAGGAAGGAAAATGGAAAAGGGGTGAATCAGGAAAAGAGGGGGAAAGTGATCAATACGCAAAGGGGGAAAAGGAAAAGTTGGGAAAGAGTGACAAGATGGAGGTGGGGTTTTGGGTAGATCGGGTCATCAATCTTTGCAGTACGGGGGGAAAAAAAGGGGTGGTGGGGAGAGGAGGGACAATAGCGGGGAAAAAAAGGGGGTGTAAGCGAGGAATCGGGAAGATGGCAAGAAAGGGTTAGAGGGAAAAAAGGAGGGGGGGTTAAAATAGGTAGGGGGGGGGGGGAATAGGTAAGAGATCGAAAAAAAATGACAAAAAAAAATTAAGATGAAAAAAAAGGGTGAGAGAAAGTAAAAAAGGGGCAAAGGAAGGGGGGGGATGGTGGGAGGGGACTGGGGAAAAAGGGAAGAGTAGAAAAGTTAATGAAGACTGGAAAAAATTATTTATTATCAGTTTGACTGCCGACATTGGGATATTTTAAGTGTATTAATTGATCATTATATAATAAAGCGAACAAATGGTTTAAAATTTGACAAATTTAAAGAATTAGAGATGATTGTTTACTACATATTAACTTAGATACTCTGTATTATGTTTTTATAATATTAATAAATTATTTTAAAAATTAAAAAAAATTAAAATGTTATTATTAGTGTACCTATAATACACCATGTTACACATATATTTAAGAGGAACGGGTGAATAGAAAATATATTACTATGCTGAAGGCAAATGAATTTGATTACTAATAAAAACTTTTTATAGATTACTACTAGAAAAATTAAAATATTAATTTTTGATTAAGTTAAAAAAAACGTAAAAAACACTTGCATTTTGCCATGTATCAGAAGGGGTGTATTTATGAAGTTCATGGGTAAAATGAAGCCTTATAAAAAGATTATAAATAATGTTCTTATTAACTAAGGCAAAAATTGTCCTAATAAGTTATAAAATATGTTGTAACAAGTTTATTAAAAAATTTAAGAATAAAAAACACATTATAAAACTAAAAAACTGTTACAAATGAAGATCGAAGAACGAAGGGGTGCATTAAAGTATTAGATTGTTATACGATCTAAAAGAGAAAAAAAGAAAATAGGAAGATTCGAGTCGTTTAAAAGTATCCTACTAGGCCTAAATCCTGCATGCTAACTTGTCGTAATCAGAAACAGGAGGGAATACAGATATTAAGTAAACAAAAATACAAGAGCTAGTGCACTTGTATTGAGTTTATTCCATATTTTCTATCCTCTCCCACTTATGTGTCATTGAAAATAACCATTAAACTTTTACATTTCCCTACAGTAATTATTTAGTAGGTTTGTTGAACACAAAGATCGAGATTCTTAATACGGTGAGAAATCAATTCAATCAGACAGCAGTTTCGTTAATATACCAGTAAAGTAAAGAACTGAATACAACACAAGACTATTATAGCAAATAGCAGCATAAAGAATAATTGCGAGCAAGAACTTCATTCTTTATTTTGTGTTGAATTTGCGGCCGGTAAAAACCCCTCGTGGGTAAAAATCCCAGAATTAACTTATAATAAAAAATGTTTGTGGATGCATCCAATGCATTTAGGTTATGTTATGGTATAAGGTTTGAGTGTAATTTGTTTATAGGGAATAACATAATCTGATAGAATATTTTCCACGTTTTTAATAAATTAAGTATCGCTAAGACTGTATAGAATAAACATAATGGCAGTTTTTATTTCTTGAATGCACATTGTTATCAGTTGGTGAAAGAAAACGTACCATTTGTTACTTTTCACGAAAAGACAGTGGTTGACTTCCAACATAGAATAATTTTTTGCGAAAGAACAAGTTGTTACAACAAGTGATTATTTTATTATTCTGTACATAAAAGAGTTAAAAAGTACAGTTACCAAAAATATGATAGTTGATGAGGGTTACGGGTACTGAAATATTCGCCAAATGTGCCAGTAAAAATATTGTAAACCTATATTTTCTTACAACATCTTAATACTTTTATCTGTCGAAAAATTAGAAAAATTATATATGAAAAAAATGGCGATGACCTTAGTGGACCTTAAAAAATGATATTTTAAAATTGGTTGATCATTATTTGTCCTTTTTGATGCCATCTTTGTCGATAAAACGTTTTCAGATTCCATATTTTTCGATATTATTTGCATGGGGCGCGTTTTTAAAAGGCCAACACATGGTATAACAGATATAAATATATATGTACATATTAATTGGAACGTGCGACGTGTGTGTGTGTTGTAAAGATAGGCAGGGCAATTATTAGTAAGGTTAAAGTAAGATAGGGCTAAGGAGTTAGAGATTGTGATATAAAGGGTACAGAACGTCCCTCCAAAACGCCTGCAACCCTGAGGGGAGTATCAATAAAGATATCTATTTATGTAATATTAATTTGTTAATTATAACTCTAACTAAAATTTATGTAGAATAAGAGAAGAAATTCTAATTATGAAAAGATCATACAATTTCCATTTTTAAACAAGGAGATGGAGTGACCTTTAGGGTGACCTTAATTTCGATTTTTTTTTGAAAATTGATTTATCAATATTGATGGATTGTGCCCTGATATTTTACATTTGTTGATACCGTTTTCTGTATCTCCATATTTTTCGAGATATGGTTTGGGGTAATTTAAAATAACATAACCTGTATATATGTATAGGTATATAATATACAGGGTGTGCAAACAAAAAGTGTCCACCCCTCATATTCAGAAATGGGCTGATTAATAAAATATGAAAAAGAGCGAAATGTTACGTGTTGACCATTTCGAGGAGCAATCAGAGGATTAGGGAGTGTCTCTCCCCAGAGGGGATTTGCCTCTAAGAAAACGCAACTCTTTAAAAATTCAAATGGAACTATTAGTAAGTGTATGATTGTTAGAAAGGCATAAAATAAAAAAAGTGTGGCTAAACCAGGGTTGATACATTACTCATCCGGAAATTAGTTCCAAGCAAAAAAATAAGAAGTTTTAAAATAAGAAGAATCTCATGGAAGTTGTTTGACGTTCACCGTGCTGTT